>NC_142586.1:10237224-10389724 GCF_965207765.1 Zootoca vivipara | reverse complement strand
ACTGTAAGTTATATACATTTGCCATTGGAAATGATGAACATTTATAAGGGGAAGCAGGCTTCATCTGGAAATCATAAGTAAAAGAACTAATAGAAGAAAAAGGGTTTTGAGAAATGACTTGGGTAGTTGGAATTATTCATACTGTCACACCATTTGTATTGAATGACGGGCAGCACATCAGTGTAGTCTTGGTCATACATAGAAAGGTTTCTGTGACAAGGTCCATTCTGAGGTCTCATTGTACGTCTAGTCCCAGAAAGAGAATTGTAGCATAACCTGGTCCTGTCCAAGCCATATAATTGTAAAGTGCCCTTTCCCCCTCCTGACACACTAAGTCCCATCCCAGATTCTAAGCTCAGCGGGTTATATTCTCCAAGCTGCCTATTCAAAATAGTGGCTGTGTTACTTATACTCAACGTATTTTGCCAGAAATGTAAAGAAATTTGGACTGAATTAGGTCAAGGGAGTGAGGGGACCTTATAGTGATGTTCGTAGAAACACAAGTAATACAAAATAGTCATGTGTTCAGTGGTATAGTGCTAAATTTTGAAGTGCTGGATCCCCATAGCCAAACCCCAAGGGGAGGGAGAGACAGAGAAATGGCTTTGAAGACATGGGTTCCCATCCCTGATCATCCATGAAGTTCACAGATGACCTGGGACCAGTCACTGTCTCAGCCTAGCCTGCCTCACAGGATATTGTTATGTGGATAAAGTGGGGGGTGCTCCATACCCCACTGCACTCCAAGACTCTAGCAAATGTTGTTATCACTTCTGAATAAAGGCCCATCACTGTGCTCACCCTCCCTACACCATTGCAAATATACATAAAATATATTTGACAAAATAACCTGGATTTTCCTGTATAACTTATGCAGATTAAGCACATTTACATTTGTTTCTTTGGTTTGTGTTATTGTTTCTAGTTCTAATCATGGGGAAGGGCAGGTTTCCGCGTAGATCTGGGCCCTCATTGCTGGATATCCTACCATTTCTCCCCACTGGGGTGGTTTGCTATAAATCTATTTCCACAAGAAGAAGAAAGGCGAATATAAATCAAAGGACAGGGTTAATTACCTGGTTCTGTTAGTGAAAACCAGCGTAAGGACTCCAACTACTGCAATGGAACTGTCTCCGTCATCCTCCCTGTGCCGCCTCCAAGTCTGCTGGGTGGGGAGAACCCCCAGAACAGCACATGGCGGAAGGGAAGGAGAGAAACAATGGTGCAAAAAATGGACATGATATCATGCTAATTTATAACTTCTTTACTAGGAGTCTGCATTGGTTCTGTGTGTACCCCAAATTCCTATATGAATTGGGGAGATTCAGGGAAGGGTCCCATATTTCTGAGTAGATTCGCACCATTAACAAGGCATCTCAGGGACTCCCCAGTTTTCCGAGCTGCCCTGTGGCGTTACCTGTCCAAAAAATAAAAATAAATGCATGACTTTTGTAGTTGTTTTCTGTTTAAAAAGGGTGAGATGGGGAACTTGGCTCCTTTTCATTCTTGTTAGTTTGGGTCCATACGTTGTCAGTGTAGGTGATACAGGCTGCATAGATGCTATGTTGCGAATTCAGTAGGGTGGCTGAATATAATTGATGCCTCAAATTAGCCCTGCCTTTCAGTAAACATAATTCCAGCAAACTATATTTCTTATGATAAACCCATCTGATTAACCTTCAGACCAAAGAATTCCTATTCAGAGTCAGTCTGATTAACATTCTCATTTCAGAGCTAACCATATGCTGATGGCAATGTCAACCCCCATTTTTTGCAGTCTAAAAATGGCATACCTAAAAGCACCACTTTTCTCTCCTAGAGAGAGGACAGCCATGTACACTTGAACTCTACATATGATTTTAGGAATTGTCTTTTAAACAATTTCAGCAGTTGAATCTGTTTTATAAAAAGGATGCATGGGTCAATCTTTAAAAGAAAACATTTAATAGTAATAAATGTTTTCAGTGAATTGCATTTTGCTGTATATATACTCAATAATGAATATACTAAATAACCATTATGGAAATATATATTCATACCCCATGCTTAGCATCTATTCTTGTTTCAAACATAAAACTGAACAGCTAAATAAATTTTGCTCAGACTATTTCTGAGGGATAACCAAGTTGGAAGAGTGACATCAGTGAGAATCCCCATGCCCAGATTAAAAAGAAAAAAATGAAAAGGGGGATATAATGGAAGTTACTTTCTGTTTAATGTGTCTTCTGGGCTTTAATTTATTATATGATTTCATATCTACTATTTCAAGCTGAATTCATCTTATTATTTCTATTGATAAGCTTATTGCTGTGCAAAAAGCACTTGATTAATATTAATATTTAAGTTGGAGACTTAAAAGCTCTAGGTTTTTTTTAAGAAAAAAAGACGTTTACACTAATGAATTAAAATCAGATATTGTGCTCATTATTGGCTGATCATGACTCCATCTGCTCTGTGCTAACGTGAAAATCAATTACTGTGTCTCTTTCCCACTGACAGCGTATGTTGATCGGACTGGCGAGAGATCTTCGAGGGATTGCCTTTGCTCTGAACACAAAGACCAGCTACACCATGCTGTTTGACTGGATGTATCCTTATTACACTATGACAATGCCGGCTCTGTGCACAGAGGGATACCAGGTCCCTTGCATTAGTTTAATAGTGTGGCACAGTGGGGAAGAGGAAACAAAGCTAAATGAACTAATGTGTAATCAGCTAAAATTACAGTACAGTTGCAATCATACCATTAACTGAGAGGGTAACATTTGGAGAGAGACCACAAAGAGGTCACTTTTGGCAGAGCGGGGGTTGTGCCACACTAATCCCTAATTATTCTCCTACTCTATTGTTAGCCTGCAATACTTAGATAAATTTAAAGCCCTTTAATTTACAGTGTGATGTACCTCTGCTGTCGGGGCTCCTTTCTGATTTCTTTTTATTATCATCATAATCCACCCATTGAAGAAATTGTATTTAGTATATTTAAGTCATTACTGTATCAGTTACCATGAGAACTCTCATTTGACATTACACATGCTGTAAGATTTCCATTATTTGAGTCTTCTATTAAAGGTAAAGGGACCCCTGACCATTAGGTCCAGTCATGACCGACTCTAGGGTCGCGGCGCTCATCTTGCATTATTGGCCGAGGGAGCCAGTGTACAGCTTCCAGGTTATATGGCCAGCATGACAAAGCCGCTTCTGGCGAACCAGAGCAGTGCACGGAAACGCCGTTTACCTTCCCACCAGAGCGGTCCCTATTTATCTACTTGCACTTTGACGTCCTTTTGAACTGCTAGGTTGGCAGGAGCTGGGACTGAGCAACGGGAGCTCACTCCGTCGCGGGGATTCGAACCGCCGACCTTCTGATCGGCAAGCCCTAGGCTCTGTGGTTTAACCCACAGTGCCACCCGTGTCCCTTCTATAATAGTCTTCTATTACGCTGTGCTAGAAAACCAAAATTACTTTGTCTGCAAATGTTGGGCGCTCACTTGTGGGATTGAAAGGTTAGCAAGTTGAGCAACTTGAATTCTTAGGGAATTTAAGGGTCTGAAGCCTACAAACCCATGGGCTTTCTGGACCTTTACGACCTGCCCACCTTAGGTAGTGGCACCTGCCCTGTGGAATGCCCTCTCATCAGATGTCAAGGAAATAAACAACTATCTGACTTTTAGAAGACATCTGTTTAGGGAAGTTTGATGTTTTATCATGTTTTTTATATTCTGTTGGGAGCCGCCCAGAGTGGCTGGGGAGGCCCAGCCAGATGGGCGGGGTATTATTATTATTATTGTTTGTTTGTTTGTTGTTATGATTGTTATCATCATCATCATCAGGTGGATAGTATATAAAGTGTTTCTTTTGGGCTTTAGCAATTTTAAGATGTTCCAGTTGCAGGTTTTCTTAAGTAATGTTTAAACTGGTTTTTGTGTTACTCCTGCCTTTTGTGGTTTGGGTGTTTTTAGAAAGAAAGAAAAAAGACTCCTCACTCTAAAAATAGGATTTATTTATTTTATTTTTATTTTTTTTGATTCCCTATACTGTATGTAAGAAATAAAAAATAAATCCAAGCAGTATGCAGATTAAAACCTAGAAATATTAAAATTGTATAAAAATGATTCAGCGGCAAGTAGAATAAAAGGAAGAGGGCAAAAGATGAAGCAGACATCATCAGTCATATGCATGCATTTTCTAGAGAGCCCTGCTCCCATTTCAGATGAACAACATTTTTAAAAGATTCAAAAGTTGTCTTAAAATTGCTAGTGGTGACCCCCTTAGATATCCTCTTCAGATTTGAGGAAACCACTCTGATTTTACTTCTGTCCACTAGATGGCAAAGATGAACAGAATTCATAACATCTTTGACTTGGTCTTTAACCTGGGAATTATTATGTTTTATATATTATAACAGTTCTTGGGTAATGTTTAGAAGCGAATAGCCCAGGAAGCAGAATAGTAACATTATCCTGCAAAATAGGATTGTTTGTAGCAGGCTTGCTTATACTAATTGGGTTTCTGTAACAAATCAGGCTCCTTGGAAAAAGGCCAAAGGCTTTTCATAATTGTATTGACAAGAAAATGAATATGATAAATGGTGTTCATTCAGTTGAGAAAAGATTTATAGTTTTTCCCTCTGGGCAAAGGATGAAGAGCAAATATGTGCAATAATAGAAAAATCTGTTACAAAGTTGTTATTTGATCTCTCATAAGGCTTTATTAAAATATCTCCAAATATTTTAAAGACATTTCTGGTGGTAAGGTATATAGGCTGTTCTTGAAGTATTGCGAGGGAAGGTGCATGAAACTAAAAATATCATGAATATGAAAGTCATTCATTTCTTTTAAAATATTGATATGTCAAGCTGTCAGTGATTCAAGTGTTATATTTTGGAAGTTGGTTTTCCTTGTATATTCAGCAATACAGCATATTAGGTGTGCAGGGTACTTTTGAATATACAGGAACAATATTTTCTAAGACCATGTGCCCTTAAGCATAAAATCAGAATGCAGTTTCATTAACAGAGTTTTCAGTAGTCATGCGGTTCAAACATTTACTTATCTCAAGAAACTACACACTTTGATCATGTTACAGGACCTATTTTGTGATAGTCCTAAAGAAACAGGTCCTATAACATGATCGAAGTCTGTAGTTTCTTGAGATAAGTCACACGACTCCTGAAAACTCTGTTAATGAGATTGCATTCTGATTTTATTCATTTGAATGAGTTTGTGTTAGACACTGCTTTCAGAAGTGTAGCATAACTTTTAAAGTAAATTTGATTCCAGTGTACATTTGATTGGTTATATATTGATGTCTGCAGATCAAACTTTAGTGGGGGGGCTTAGTGGAGGAGGGGAAATTCAAGTCATCAATTTGTCCATAATTATCCATTTGTCCTAAGATTTCAATTTCCCCTTCTTGCACAAAATGCTTGCCTGCAACCCCTGGCCAGACTTTGGGAGATAAGATTTTTGTCCATAGGCACGTTATAAAGCGCAATACACCCTTCCAGACCATGTAGACCCTACTTCTGAAATTCCAAGGGTTCAAACCCATAGGTTTTGGCTTCTGGCGGCGATCTTTTGCTCCCTCACTTGGTAGGTTTTGCCAGCTCAGCTAAACTTAGACTGCCCAAAGGAGCAATCTTTTTAGGATAATATCCACAACAGGTGCCACTCTGACCAATGGACATCCCATTGTCAGAAGTCTTCGTCTCTTAGCCTCCAGAATGTCCAGTAGGAAGATCAGGTTTTAGAACCCAGAATAATGCGCTCAGGCCCATCACATTTGCCTTCCAAGTTGACAGGTAACTACATTCACATCATGACCTACAGTGCTGCCAGAAAAGCCTACATCACCAGACAGGGAGCCTGTGCTCAAAATCCCTGAAGGAGGAGGCCCTCCTGTTTGCTTAAGGAGAGAGTCATCAGGGCAGAATCAAGTAGACTGGCTCAGCTGCCAAAGTCAGGACCCTCCCTAAAACAGGAGATATTGCAGCAATCTAATATCTACTTTATGTTCAGAAACTCCATTAAAATTATTTATTTTTGCTAAGAACGCAGAACATCCAAGTTATCAATGAAGGAAAGCAGATATTTAAAAAAAGTTGAATGAACTGTGTATGAAGTTCCTTCTGTCACTGTTCTAGGCATCCATGAAATCAAGGGTGCCAGAAGCCATTCTTCCTTTGGGTTTCCATCACCTAAACTTTATCTCCAAATACCTACTGCTAGAGCTCCTCAGTTTTGATTGAACTGGCTAGCCATATCACGATATCTGCAGAGTTTTTACAGCGGAAGTTATCAGAGCATTTTGCTCTGATAGCTTTCCATTTAGGACTAGGAGCATTGATATATTGATTAATATCCTTGTTTTTCTTCTTTTGTAGCTACATAGGGGTTTTTTATTAGTGTTGTCTGTTCTTAAACTGTTCCTCTAACTTTAGCATGGTTGATTCTTTCATTAAATTTGCCTCTGCTGTTATTGGGCTGCCAGAAGTTGGACCCCTGTCAGCAAGTTCTTTGATTCTCTAGTGATTGATACGACTACAAAACAAGATCTTCAGTTAGTGCACATTAAGATTCTCTATTGAAGCAATTTGGCTTGGTTTCAGAGATAATTTATAGCAGCTAAAGAATAGACCTCAAACCTTAGTCATGTTTTTAAAAGTAAGTTTAGAAATGAAGCTGTGTGTGATGAGCATCTTTTATTAAGAATTTTATCTTTAACCTACATTATGAAAGATACCCGTCATATCTCCCTATTCTTCAAAGAGCTATTGAGCTGTGGTATCGTGAACCAGCATGTACTACTCCTATTCTGAAGCTCATGGCTGAGATGATGCAAAACAGGTAGAATTAATCATAGGCATGCTCAACTTTCCTGATAGTTCCCTTTAGAGATTGTAGTATATTTTCATACTTGGAATATACAGCTACCATTGCCATGGACCGTATTAAAGTTTTACTTACTTGCTTACGTACAAACTTTATTTTGCATTTGTGGAAATCACATCTGAGATTCCTCTGGGGTCTTTTGCCAAAAGTTGATGTTGAAAGGTCACACCTTAAGGCCACGTTCACACAAACAATTGCAGTCCTTGAAGTTCTTACACAGTACAGTCCTGTGAAGATTTTACTCAGTGGTGAATCCCATTAAGTTCAATGGGACTTACTCAGTCTACGTCCTGTGCACACTGACTTTGAGAATCAGCCTCATTGAACCCAGTGGGACTTGCTTCTGAATAAATGTGCGTAGGATTCTCTACAAGTTGATCATTGTCAGGACTGCTGACAAATAGGTAGAAGGAGTAGGATTTGGGTGCCAGCAGGGCCCCCAGACACTTAGTTTTCATTTTTTAGAAAGAAAGAGTACGTCATTTGGACATTGGAACAGAAAACTCAAAGCAGCTCTAAAGCTTTTGCACTCAGCAAGCGGCACCATTGCTAAGGACGTTTAATGCGAAGCAGCCAGAGGAAGGGATGTCAACATCCCCACCTGAGACTTAGGAGGGACCCATTCCAGTGGGGGGGGGGACACCTCAAGTAGGATGGAGGAGGATACTGGGGAATGTTTCTTAAAGCACTTAATTTGTGTCTGCAACATTTCACTCCCCAAGTGGTTTGCCACTTGTACAGAAAAAATCATAGATTTTTTGCATGCATATTTTGCATGGAAGGAACTCCCTTGAAATAAATGAAGTTCCCTCATGGTATTGAAGTTCACACACACACACACACACCTCAATTCCGATTTTCCAGATCCCCCATGCAACCACTTCTAGTTTGCTTGTCATCACTGGGCTGCTATTTATTAATATACTGTAAACATCATAACCCTGGCCTTTGACAGCTGAGATGTGTGTGTTTTTAGGACCCACCCAATTCCTATGGCTATGAACTGTTTTTAACTGTTATTAACACTTAATTTTAAAGTGTTGTAACCTGCCCTGGGACCTGTTGGTAAAGGACATGTAATGTAATAATGATTATGATGATACAAAAATATAAAATACAAAATGAATCAACAAATACAACCCAATAATAATTAAACACCTTACAGCTGTAACAAGTTAATAGTCCTATGGACTACACTATAACACAAACATACGTTTATCGAGTTTGGCAAAATGTTTTGTATGCATATGTTTTTCTGAGAGTTGTGAAACTGCACAAATTTGTTGCTTGTTCTATATTTGGAACTTGATCTTTCATCCAGGAGCTCAAGGCCGTGCCCATTGTCTTCCCCTGTCCCCTTTTACCTTCACAACAGCCATGTGAGGTAGGCCAGGCTGAGAGCTGGACAATCTTAACATTCATTTATCTATATCACATGTCTCTAAAATTAATAATGCTAAGGAGACATTATAGGAGAAAGTTTTTGGAGACACATTTACAAATGCTCACAAT
The DNA here is from genome assembly GCF_965207765.1 of Zootoca vivipara. Taxonomy (NCBI): domain Eukaryota; kingdom Metazoa; phylum Chordata; class Lepidosauria; order Squamata; family Lacertidae; genus Zootoca; species Zootoca vivipara. The sequence goes on along the minus strand of NC_142586.1, from coordinate 10,381,318 downwards.
GCAAAGAGGTGCTAGTAGATTAAATCTTCAAATGAGGAAACTCATTGAACTATTTTGCATATTCATGGTATTCATCTACCCATTGGTATGCAGAAAGCCTGTATTGTTCCCTTTAGAGAACATCATCAGGGATGGGTTTGCTTTTTCTGGAGTTGTGTATTGAATTAGGTTTTACAGGTTAAAATGCATAATACAAAACACTTTGACATGGTGAAAATATGTTACAGGGTATCAAATTGTGCATTATGATAGAATTAGGGTTTGCTTCAGTTTCTTCCATCTGCCAGATGTTACCATTTTCTACAGCGTATGTAATACACACGTTTTGCAAAGCATTTTGGTGCCATACAAAATTGCAGCTTCTTGTAGAGAACTGAAAATCCGATAGGTCTTTCTGGTATCCACAAAGCTTTGCCTGGCTATATGCAAATGAATGGAACATTTTGCTCCATTCCTTCATTATTTTAATTATTAATTTAATTTAATCTAGCATTTCACAAAAATAGCACTGAAGCTGTTTACAGAAGTTCAGAAGATGCAATAAATGAAAACATAACTATAACAACCATTTAAACCACCGATAAACCATTCATAGTGCTGTTTTTTGTTTAGTTTTGTTTTTAAAATACTTTTATATATTTAAACAAGAACATATACTTTAGTAACATTAAAATGTCTGCCCACCAAAGCAACAGAAAGCTTCAGGGGTTTCCAGCCAGCAAGACATACCTTCTTTTAAGAGAATATATTCCATTGCCCTCCGCATCCCAACAATTACATAGTGTTCTGTGGCTACTTAACATGCTCAGCCCCCATTGGACTGTTTTGGGGTACATCTCCCCACTCAGCCTCTCTTGTGTTTTCTTTCCTACTTCGGCAAGTCTTGGGGGTTCTCCTGCGTCTGCCTCCCTCTGGCTTCTCAGCACCTCTGATTTAGCTGTTTGGCCATCATAACTCAGTACCCGAGTTCACTGTTATAGCATGTATGATTAATGTTTGTTTTATTGGGTTATTTGAAGAGATGTTGCTACTTTCCCCCCAGATCGCAGCGTTTAAATTTTGATGTGTCTTCTCCTAATGGAATTCTCCTCTTCAGGGAGGCCAGTAAGATGATTTGCACTTACGGTGAGCAACTGTTGATGCTTTGTTTTATATATATATATCACTTTGCCTTTTTAGAAACAAAGGGGTTTCTCATTCTCATTAAGCAAGATTTAGCTTCCAGATACGTTGATATTTGCAAGGCCTACTGTAAGAGATGATGAGTTTACACTATTTCTGGACAGCAGGCTGCCTTGTATACACTAACCTTAGGGACAGATTCCAACAGGGAAGCCCTCATCCCTCTAGCACCACACTTGCGTGATCCTTTGCCTATCAGGCTGGAAGCAAAATAAGGCAATTTGAAAAATAAGCTATTAGCTCCTGTATACTTGGAAATTCCCTACGTTCAAAGAAGTATATCAGTTTGTTTATGTGTTTTTTAAAAGTTAAACAAAATCAAAACAACCTGTGAACTTACATGGCCTGTTGAATGTTGAGGACAATTGAGACCCAGTAAGTTGAGGGTGTCAGTTGGAAGTGGGAGGGAGGAGAGAAAGGGAATGGCCTGCTCAAGCCCCTAAATAGCAAAGTATTTTGGAGGGGGCAATCAGTGTTCGGAGATGCATTCAGAAATTTCCAAACTGCATCCCTGGGATATCCAGGTAGGACTGAAACAGCTCCTTTTGGGCATGCTGGAAAGCCACTGCCTATTGATACCACTCTGTGCTATATTTGCACTCCTCTGTCATCACACTGTCAACTAAGGGCACATGTCTGAGTGGAATCCAGGTAACCATTTAAGCACTAAGTGGTCCATCATTTTACCACCCCTGCACTACACCAGACTTGGCCTTCAGTTGTGTTCCATGATAGCGTAGGCTAATCGAAAACTGTGCAGATAGGTATAATAGATTCAGATGTGCTAAGTATCTGAAAGTGAGACGTAATTGTTCTAGATCCTAATATATGTATTGTTCTAGCGTTTGTAACTGGAGCCCCTTGTAATTTTAGCAGCTCTTACTACCTCGCCATTACAAAAGACTGACAGAAAAAGTAATATTTTCAATATGCTGTTTTTTATTTATCTACATTCTGTCATGATATACTTTGATGTAAGTTTTTAATTTTGCTGGAGCTTTCAGCTGTTCTAGCAGTTACTGTTCAGGGTCAGATTCAAGGTTAGTCACAGTAGCACAGAACAATTTCCTGTTCTCATAGCCCAGGTAACATTTGGCTGTGGATTACAGTTACCCCATTTTCCAGTAGCCAGGGACATTATTTCTAATGAACTTTAAATTGCTTCTAGAACATCTATTGTGGAAAGCTTAGTGTTGTAATCCATTCCACCCTAGCAACGTAATAAAATAATGCCTCTTAAAAAAAGTTAAATTGTTCTTTGCTGTGTAATAAATATTAGTTTTAATAGATTGCCCATTTTAATAATGGACTATATTTTTTGCCCCGTTAACAACTCTTGTTCCTTTATACTGAGCACTCATGGTATTTACATTCTGTAGGTATATGTATTGGCAGTTTTAGCATTTGATAAACTCGTGTAGTTTAACATCACACAATATTCTATTCTTTTAGTGATACTTGGAGCATGTCAATCTGATTTAAAGAATGCCTCAGTTCTGTTACTCTTAAGAATCCATACTCTACTCCTGCATCCTGCAATGGTGTGGAGCATGCTGTTCAAATAAAATTAGTTTCATTTTGAAATAGAGTTGGTGGTTTTCTTGCTTCACTTTTAATTTCTAAGCCCTTTTTCTGCTAAAGAGTCACTATTGTCTAGCCTATTGCTAAGTCCGCTTCTGTAACTTGAAACTGCAACCTGTTGAATATGCCCTCTCCTTCCCGCCTTCACTTCCCCTCCCCTAACAACAAGGGACGGATCAAGGTTGCAGTAGAGGTGCTTAAACCAAACCACAAGGTTTGTGCCAGCTGCCTCATTAATAGGAAATTATCCCAATAGTGCAAGCTTATCTGGCCTGGTATCCTCCAGTTGTTTTGACCACAACTTCCATCAGCCCCAACCAGCTCTGCCAGTGGTCAGGGATTATGGGAGTTGGAGTCCAAAACATATGGAGGTTGATGGTTGGGGAAGACTGAAACAGTGGGTGGTGGGTGTGCTTGACCCCTGTCCATCCCTCCATGTCTTCCAATAAGATGAGAACAATATCAAAGATAGCACTGGAACCATGTAATCAAAGTGAAATTTAAACACCAGCAAGCAAGGAAACAGGTGAGAAGATGGTTGCATGTTGCACTCTTATCATCACAAGCTTTTAGTAGCTCTGTTATCAGGTCAGAAGGTGCATAGCATATAGAACAGAGCTCCAGGTTGATAGCATCATTCATCAAAAGCATCCTGGAAATAAGCCTATATTTCTCCCAGTATGTGTGGCGGCCACACCTCTCAGGGAATGCACAGTTTGGAAATGAGTGGTGCACTGAAGCAGCTCATTGTTCTGTTTGCTGCTTGCTTATTATCCAGCTTCCTAGCTGCCACTTCCAATGTGCCCTTGATCAATTTGAGATTCTTGTAATTCTCAGAGCATGTGTGTCCTAAAATCCCCCCCCCCAGATGCTCTCTAGCTTCCTTAAAAAGTTGGCTAAAAATAATTTGTGAGGTATTGGAGATCTTTTGCGGGGGGTGGAGAATCGGCAACATTATGCTTTGTGAAAAATTAGAATACTGTACTGTATTTACACAAATCTAATGCACCATTGAATCTAATGCACCCCTCAATTTTCAAAACCTTGGAACCAAAAAATCTATTGTGCCATCAAATCTAATGCACACCCTAAGTTTCATGATGTAATTTGGCCAAAAAAGGTGTGCATTACATTCGAGTAAATACAGTATTACTCTCTGTCCAGTTAGAATTAGGGGTTAGAGATGCTGTGTGTAGGGCTGTGGATAAGGAGCCCTATGCACGAGAATTCTGGACCAATCAGCCGGGTGGGGGTGCTAGCCAGCTTGATCCCCTCACAAGTGTTCATGTGAATCCCCTTACTGTGTAGAACAGTCATGGCCAAACTTGGCCCTCCAGCTGTTTTGGGACTACAACTCCCATCATCCTTAGGTAAGAGGACCAGTGGTCAGGGGTGATGGGAATTGTAGTCCCAAAACAACAAGAGGGCCAAGTTTGCCTGGTGTAGAAGGATGGAACAAGGGCAACTCTTTTATAGATAGAGCCCAGGAAGTTGTGTTTTACATATTACCAACAATAGTTTCCCCTAAAAGTGATACTTCTCAGGTAGTCTATGATGTAAAAGTTTTAATCCAGTGTGTTTTCTTTGGATCATTTTGCTCTTGATTATCCTGTTACCCATTTTAGAACTGTTCTCAGTTAACTGGTCAGTATCCTCTTTTGATGCTATTCCTTGGTATTTACATGTATTCATCACTACAGTGGTACCTCTACTTACGAATTTAATGCGTTCTGAACGCACATTTGTAAGTCGAAAAAATTTGTAAGTCGAATCCCATAGGAATGCAATGGGAGAAAAAATTCGTAAGTAGAAGCGACCCTATCTAAAAATTCGTAAGTAGAAAAAATCCTATCTAAACCGCATCCAAGATGGCGGATGGAGCTCCATTCGTAAGTAGAGTTATTCGTAAGTAGAGGTACCACTGTATATTCCCTTCAGCCCAGCAGCTTGACGTGCAGTATTTCTCCCCTTTTTTTGCAATATCTCAAGGGCCATTGACAGGTGTCTTATCTCTTTATCATAGGTAGCACCTTTACAAAGGCCTGTAAATTGTTCAGCAGATCTCAAAATAGCCATTGTCTCACACTAAGCATGCCAAATAATTGCATTACTAGAATAAGGGGAAATAATACTGAAGCTTTAAACGCAGTAATTCATTCTTATGGCCTGGTAAAAGTTAACCACCTGTTTATGATCTGTATTTAATGTTTGTATATAAACAACCATGTATTTTAGAATGACCATTTACAGTATTTTAGAATATGCAAGCTCTAGAACTCGGTATCAATCTCTCTATATAGAACCACGGTCAGGTTGGTGCCTCCTGTCTTTCTTTATTATTATGGACCTTCTGTTGAAATATATTGTTGTGATTCCTTGAAAATCTTACTATTCTAGAATATAAATGTGATGGGCTGTTCAGATAATAAGAAAAACCCGGTGAAATGAAAACGTTAAGCAACACAGTTTTCAATTTTTTTCAGTTACTTATGTCAATTCCTCTCTTTATCCCTTATTCTCTCTCCCCCCCCCTTTCCTTGCAAACAGGTAATCAGATCCTCTCCCTTGGGACTCTGTCGAAAGATCAAGTTTATCCATTGAAACTCAAGGGTATTTCCATCTGTTATTGTGCACTCAAATCTGCCTTGTGTGGAAATTATGTCAGCTTTGGCGTCTTCAAGTTGTATGGGGACAACCACTTTGACAATGTACTTCAGGCCTTTGTCAAAATGCTGCTCTCAGTATCCCACAGTGACTTGCTAGTAAGCAATTATTCATCTTGGGAGTCTTTATGCAAAATATGAAATCACCACCACAGGCTTAAAATAGGGGGGGGGGAATCTAGAACAACTCAAAAGGCAGTTCTTTTTAGTCTCAGCCACCTGCATTTATTTGCATTCTTAGAGTCAAATATACCATTACTATTTCCATTATCTCAAAGGATAAATATTCACGTCAAAATATTTAAAATGCATCATAAGGATAAGAGGATATTGGTCAGATTATCTTCTGTGTCTAATACCTCTCCTGAATGGCAGTAGAACTGTTTTCCACGTTGTTCTAATTTAGCTTCGCTGCCATAATGCATTTTCTGTAACAGTGCACACCAACACCCTTTCTTTATGAAATTTGGGACATTTTTTTTTCTGAAATATTAGTCTTCTGACAGCTATTCATATGGGTTTAATGGCAACGATACTAACAGTCCACTACGGGAGAGAGAAATTCTGCCATTGTCAAAACTGTAGTATTGAACCAAGTCATTTGTCCTTTCAGTACTAGATAAACTGGGCCTTAGCTATTTTAATTTGCCTTTTATTGGTTTATACAACTCACCCTGTAGAAAACCATTCATGGTTGTGGAAAAATGAAGTCAAGCGTATAAAGCCAGACTCTCTCGTTACAATGGCTAACCTATAAACAGTTCTATGCAGAAGCAATTTTTAATTGTTCAAGAAGATATGCATTGATTGTATAAGCAGTCGAGTCAAGCAGGGCATGAAAGACCCCCTTTTCCCTGCAAAAAAAGAAAGAAATTAGTGGGGAAACCTGCTGACTTTCACTACTTGCCAAAATATTCCCAAAGAAAGTTTGAGTTATGGTGCTGGAGGAGACTCTTGAGAGTCCCATGGACTGCAAGAAGATCAAACCTATCCATTCTTAAGGAAATCAGCCCTGAGTGCTCGCTGGAAGGACAGATCCTGAAGCTGAGGCTCCAATACTTTGGCCACCTCATGAGAAGAGAAGAATCCTTGGAAAAGACCCTGATGTTGGGAAAGATTGAGGGAACTAGGAGAAAGGGACGACAGAGGACGAGATGGTTGGACAGTGTTCTCGAAGCTACGAACATGAGTTTGACCAAACTGCGGGAGGCAGTGCAAGACAGGAGTGCCTGGCGTGCTATGGTCCATGGGGTCACGAAGAGTCGGACATGACTAAATGACTAAACAACAACAACATGAGGCCTAGACTCGAGTGTAGTTTTAAGTCTTCCGCAGCTAGAAGAGAGAGAAGAGTTTGGATTTGATATCCCGCTTTATCACTACCCGAAGGAGTCTCAAAGCGGCTAACAATCTCCTTTCCCCTCCTCCCCCACAACAGACACCCTGTGAGGTGGGTGGGGCTGAGAGACTTCAAAGAAGTGTGACAAGCCCAAGGTCACCCAGCAGCTGCATGTGGAGGAGCAGAGACACGAACCCAGTTCCCCAGATTACGAGTCTACCGCTCTTAACCACTACACCACACTGGCTCTCTGGTGTGCATATGCTAGACATGTACCAGATAAATTGGAAGGGCCAGTCGAGTTCCCCCTCCAGTAAAATCCCCACATACTGTGATCAGAGATGACCATGGTCTAAAAGCAGTGTGTGTGTGTTGGGAAAATACTGGATTGGTATTTCTATAAAACTGAAAAATAAAATTTATAAAAGCATGACATAAAAAGGTAAAGGTACCCCTGACCGTAAGGTCCAGTCACGGACGACTCTGGGGTTGCGGTGCTCATCTCGCTCTACAGGCCGAGGGAGCCGGCGTTTTTTCGCGGACAGCTTCCGGGTCATGTGGCCAGCATGACTAAGCCGCTTCTTCAACAGTGCAGCCTTTTCAACAGTGGAATATGTGGAAGAGCCAATAGGTGGTAGAATGCCACAGGAACAATTTTTTTTTGTTAAGGAGTTAATGTACTGTGATTATTTTTTTTTTTAAAAAAAAAGACGCAGCAATAGGAGAGTTGTATATTTCTCCCTCAATACGCATGCCCTCAAATGATTAAGCTACAATCAGAGTTTGAAGGCTAAATTCTGGTGCATATCCAGCCCAGGACACTGGTTTCAGTAAGAGCCTGGAAATAGACTATTTTCAAACTTAGGTTTAAAATTCAGGACATGATACTAACTCTCAGAGGAAAAGGAACAAACAAAGCCACGCCTGGAACAGAATTTTTTTTTGGTCTGTGTGGATGTTCTGTTGCTCCTTCACGCTGTATGTCCCCAGTAACAGCCAGGAACATATCTGTGTTTGCAGAATGGAAGCAAGATTTGCTAATGTTTTTAAAAAGTTAAGGATAACAACTGGTAAATTGTTAGGTGTTATGGCTGATGCTTTGTTGCTTAGAGGCAATGGTGCACATTCTCACTCCCTTTCCCCCCACAGAGTATGCCTACATGTGCGGAAATGCACACAATTACCTCTCCTCTCTCCAGTAGGGAAGTCAACATATAGACAGAATTGTGTGTTCTATACTTTGAATATTGGCCTTAGTTAGTGGGGAAATCTTTAGTGCTTGTGCAACTCCTTTCCTCTTTCCATGCTTAACAGAACGAAGTGTGCAAAATGATCTGATATATGAACAAGCTGGCTGCATTTGCATAATTAATACAAGTTTCAAAATGCAGATTACTTTGGCATCAGTTTGGTGGTCTACAGAACTGACTAAATACAGCCCAGGATATATCTTATACTGGGGTTTGTTTCCAGTGTTGATTTAATGCAGTAGATAATCCAGAATGCATTGAAGTTAATATATGTTTAATGCATTGAAGTTAATATGTGCAATATATGTTAATAATCCACATGGAGTAACTTTTCACCTGTTCTCTTTCTCTCTGTCTCTCCCCTCTCCCCCAACCCCAGCAATATCGAAAACTAAGCCAGTCTTATTATCCGCTCTTGGAATGTCTCACCCAGGACCACATGAGTTTTATCACCAGTTTAGAGCCTCATGTACTAATGTATATATTTACTTCAATATCTGAAGGACTTACTGCACTGGGTAAGTACACCATGCAATTCAGCTAAGGAAGGGTGTAAAAACTACTCTGCAGCAGTCAAAAGCAATATGGTATAGCTTCCAGAGAATTTAATTTTGTTGCTGTGACTCCAATGCTGCACAGTATTATTATTTTTATATAAAATGGTTGTTTTTGTGGGGGGAATTAACAGTTCTGGTCCTCAAGCAGTCAAGGGTATAGACATCAGCTCATGGACGTCAGTGACAAAACTCCCAGTGAATTTAATGACAGATAAATGTGCATATTGCTGCCATTCGTTAAGAACTCTGGGTGCTGAATCATGGTCCATACACACTCCTCATTTAAATTCAATTTTTGTCCCTTTCTTCAATGTGGCTCCAAACAAAATTTTTTATGTATAGTTCACTCTCCTCAAGAACATTCTAACCAGGCATTGTTTCTGTATCTCATTCAACCTTACAAACAAGCCTGTCACCAATATTTTCATTTTGCAGAGGGGAATGAATCAAGCAATAGTTGTTCCTGTGACTTCATTGGTGGGCTGGAATTTGAACTCAGGCTTCCTGGCCCAAGTGCATAAAATTGCTTCAAAATGATGTTTCCTGTTCCTAAAGTAGAGTTGGGTGTTTGTAAGGATGGCGGATGTTAGCGGGGATGTCAGAATATTGGAAATTCAACTGTCTCTCAGTTGAATTGATGGATGGAGTTTACTTGTATGGCACTTTTCCACAATGAGCTGTGGCCAAAGCGCCACACAGCAGACATTCAAAGCATTAAAATACAAATGCAAATACATGAAATACAGAGCCATGTCGGTAAATTCACAAATGTAACACCGACCAACTCGTAAGCACTCTTTTTGAAAACTGCAGCCATGATTTTTACATGCACAAGCAGTGGGCAAACACCATCCGACAGTTAAATACAAAACTAGGCCTTGGATGTGCTAACATCAGACCATTAGAGTAAGCAACCTATATCCTGTGCTTAGTAGAACAGAGGAACATCTGCTAAGACGTATTTGTTTGCTTGTTTAAAGTGTTAGCCCTTTCTGCCTTATGTCATTGAAGTGCTTGGCATGTATTGTGGATTAAACAGTAGAGCAAAAGATGTGAAAACCCACATTTTAAAACTTTTTTTTATACAAGTATCCTGAATGGAAGTACTGTGTGCATCATAGTTCCACACTTTACAGTATATTCAATACTCTGCAATGATATTTATTCCTTTGGTATGCCCTGGTTGTAAATCATGTGTAATGGAAGCCCTCATATAGACTTCACTGTAAAGATAAACACTTTCAAGAGCCCTTTTCTAAAGTGTTTGCCTGGCTTTTCCACATCCGACTAAAACCTTTTAACGTATCTCGTATGATGTTCTCCCTAATTGCCATGTAAAGCTTTTCTAATTTTTCTGTGATTGATAACATACTGCCATTCATTAACTAAAATGAAAGCATAGCATTTTTTGGTGTCCTGCCATTTTAATTGGATGTTAAATAGATTAATTGGTTTACTTTTAAACTCCCTTAAAGAATGATCATTTAGGTATGGTGTAAAAAGAACCTAGTCCAGGAGCATTAAAATCATTGCGCTTGTACCTCTCCCTGCTATCTTCATCTTAAATGAAATAAAGCTCTTAGTTTATGGTCTGTTCAGTAATGTTGTCAAGTGTTGAAAATAGTTCTTCCATCTATGCTTATTCATCAAATGCTAGGGCCAAATGGGCCTTTTCAAGTAACAATAAATAGCACCAGCACCTCGGTGCTAGTGTGATAGGAAGTTGGCTTGAATACAGATGTCATATTCCCTTTTCTCATTAGCCAAGTTGCCTACCAGATGTTTCATGGTATCACTGCTGCAGACACTTCCCCTCTCTCTCTTTGTTCACCAGAGCAACAATTGTCATTCCTCCTCCTCCTCCTCCCCTTTTAACTTGCTGCCTGCCTGCTGTTTGTCTGTCTGCCTTGAGTAAAATGCAATAAGGACTGCATTCGCGTTCAACAAATGACTCTGCTTGTCCATTAAAATGAGCGCGGGGGTCTTGCATCACATCCTCCTCTGTTACACTCTTACAATAAGAAGAAAAATGAGTGCCACAAGCATCTTTGATATACAGTTATGGGAAAATATAAGTAGCTCTTAATACTTAAATTGCATCCTCGTGAGCAGATGAGAGGGTAGACCTCTCCACTGTGCTGCTAAGATCACTTACAGAGGAATATAAAATATCTACTTGTACAGTATCAGCATGTTTAGAACAGCTACTGGTTTCTAAATGGATGTTAGTGATTTACTTTGTGTTATTCAATTTTAAAACAAATAGAGTCAAAGCACTGGTTTAAAAGTACTGCAAAACTCGCTTATGAAATATGCATTTCCAAATACATTTCTTAAAGTGTTCATTACTTCCATATGCAGCTACAAGGCCAGAAGCCTTTAGAAGTGAAAACATAATGGGCCTGATCCTACACTGTTCACATAAGCCGCCCTCATCCCCTTCGTTATTCAGCAGCTACTAAATACCTAGGGCTGAATTGGTGTTCAGTTAGTACCTTTATAGAGACTAATCAGGAGGGCTAAAAATGTGGTAGTTGAATTCACTCATACCTTTGTACTGCGTAGCCTATTTTAGGCCAGGCAATATGTTTTTCTTTACTAAACATTGTTTGAAGAATCTTGTCCTCTTCTTTTTAAAACACACGTTTCTTTGTGAGCCGGGTTTTTGTTTTTCAATAAGGGAACCACTATTCCATTCAAATAAGGAAAGGGCTAACATTTTATTTTTATTTTTTAGGCCAACCTGCACTCTACCTAGAAGATTTAGAAATCTTACATCCCTTTTTGCTTTTTTATTTTATTTTTTTAAAAAACTTAGTTTGGACAGTAAAGGTAAAGGGACCCCTGACCATTAGGTCCAGTCGTGACCGACTCTGGGGTTGCGCGCTCATCTCGCATTATTGCCGAGGGAGCCGGCGTATAGCTTCCAGGTCATGTGGCCAGCATGACAAAGCCGCTTCTGGCAAACCAGAGCAGCACATGGAAACGCCGTTTACCTTCCCGCTGTAGCGGTTCCTATTTATCTACTTGCATTTCGACGTGCTTTCGAACTGCTAGGTTGGCATCCTCCCCCTAATCTTATTCCTGCACATTTCAGGGAGAAAGAATGGGCCTCCCCACCCATCCACATGCCTGTTTTACTATATGTTTGTATGAATGTGTAGCTTTTCAAAATGGCATGCATGCCTAACATCCGGTGCACATAGACCAGAAGAACACACTAGATATCTCAGAAAATACCTGGAAGCTTTCTGCATTATTTGGGCCTATCCACATTGGATATTTCTTATGCATGTCCTATTGAAGTGTTATGCTTACATGTGGACATTGAGTGGCTTCAGAAGCTGAACTTGTGTGCCAGATCGGTGGGCAGGGAAGGCATAGGAGTGGCCAGGATTTTTGTTAGGGAGGGACAGAACCTCAGATTTTTATTTATTTTTATGTATTTAGGGGCAGCTGCCTCCCCTTCACTACACCCATGAGGGAAGGTAGGCTCTTTTCCCATCCTGTCCACCCAAAACATAGGAGAAAGATTGGGGGGATATCTGAACTAGGTTCTCACCATGCAGATGCTTTCCTTGGGTGGCCAACATAGTAGATTAATTCTGCACTTTGCAAACAATTACTTCATATATCTTGATGGCTGGAGTTGTGTTCTTGGACATCTCTCTCAGACCTTTGGTTTGAATAATGACTTTAGTTCACTGCAAAGCAACAGTCAGGTTCTCAATTGACTTATAATAAATCGCAAAAATTAAACCAAAAAGCTCAACAACTTTGTGTCCGTATTTTCACTTTTTGAAATATGGCAAACCCTAGTCTGGCTATTGCATGGAAAAGATGAAAACAGGAAGTGTGGGTAATTCACATTTTTCCTCCCTCCATTTCTATGTCACAATCAATACTGCCCTTGGAAAAGGTGATATCAAAAATAGAATTACAAGGGGAAATGGTGGAGAAGATGAGAAATCAGCTTTTCTCCACCCCAAATGGGTAGGGTAGTCACTGGTTGTCTACATACATCTTCTTTCAAGTTCCACTTTTCACAACCTGTTCAAATGATCCCAATGTCAGAAGTGAAAAGCCAGTCCCACCCATGACCCAAATTGAAGCTTGTTTGCTTTGTCCCAAAGAACTCAGTACCACTGCATAGTCCCACTCTACATTGGTCCTGCCTTGGGTTCCACTTCAGCAAAAATCCCAAGGACCAGACAGAGAAGCCCAGAGGGCCTGAAGTTGCCCGCGCTGTTATAGGGGGTCTAGGAAGCTACATAGGTGTAGGGGAAAAACTATGTACACTGTTAGATGTGACAACAAGGATGTTCATTCTGCCTGTTGTTGTTTAGTCGTTTAGTCGTGTCCGACTCTTCGTGACCCCATGGACCAGAGCACTCCAGGCACTCCAGGCACTCCTGTCTCCCACTGCCTCCCGCATTTTGGTCAATCATCTGCTATGATTACACAAATGGGGAAGATACTGGCAGCTTCCAAACACAAGCCTGTGGCCAAATTAACTCAGTTCTCACAAATGATTGTTACGCATCATTCATTTTCTTGCTACAAGAAGGTTGTCTCCATTTATAGTGAACATTATGAATGAAGTAGCCCTGAGATCACAACTCATCGTAATACCTCCCTTTGCACTACTGAGTTCAGACTGCCATGCCTTGGGAGAAGGAATTGCTTGGTTCTGCTTTTTTGTCCATTTTGGAATTTAAAATATCTCGATCTTAAGCTTTGATCCTGCACTTAATGTAGTGAATTCTATATGACTTGACGTGTAAGGATTTCTAATTTCTCCATGTTAGATTCAATACTTACATACTGGTGAGATGATAAAATGAGATAACCATGTATGTCAGCAGCATGGTGAATGGGTGGGGCATTATTACGAGAGATGGATAATAGATTGGGTAGATTCTACAAAGAAACTCTCTGGGAAAGAGATACGAAAGTTCACCTCCATTTGAAGCCAGTAGAAATAGGGATTATCAGAAATTCACAGGAATGTTTCATACTTGGTAAGATTAAGAGAGTCTTGAGACTAATTGTGGCTATATTGTCTGCAAAATCCTTTCTAAGACCTCAGGAGAACTTAGCTTAGGAAAAAATATATTGCAATGATGTTCAAATACAAGTAAACTTGAAAACAACGTTTATGAAGCAGAACTGGCGCAGATCAACAATCTGGCGTCTAGAGAGAAGTTCTCAAATGCTCACTGCAATATTGGCAGGTTTCCACTCATCACAGTTTAGGGGGATACACTTAATTGAGTCTATTATACACCTTCTCTTTCTCTTCCAAATGAATATTTTAACAATTTAATTCGTGCACCCACTCAAAAGCTAGGCAATCAAAACCAATTCTATGGTGACCTAGATTTGCAACCCTTAGAGTCAATTGTCCTCACTTGGGAGCAGGTTGAATCCCCAAATGCTGGCAATCTCCTATGAATGTGATTGTTTCTTATACCAGCCTCTGTTCCATTTTCTTCTCCTTTGAACAAAAAGGAAGACAAATTATCTGCAGTGGCTTAAAGCGTGACTGCCGTTAGAACTGAAAAAGAAGCTGCACATGGATACAGAGTAATGCTAGAAAGAACTATGGTGTGGGAAAAGAAAACCCAGTAAGGAGAAACTAGATAAGATTGCCTACATTTATAAACAGGGCACAGATAGAAAAGAACCAATCTATTGTTGCCATATGCTAATGCATATAAGCAAACAGACTCTGTTTTCATTGAACTGAGGCAGCATGTGTTGGAGTAAGGTTATGATGATATAATGGCAACATGAATATTATCCACATTACAAGCTGAGCAGATAATTCTAGTTAGTGCAAATACAGTGGTACCTGTCCGCCTCGTCGAGGGCCCGTTCAGTCGAACATCCGCAGCCAGCCCGGAAGTACCGGACCGGGTTACTTCTGGGTTCACCACTTGCGCATGCACAGAAATGCAAACCGCTCCACGTGCGCAGATACGGCGCTTTGACCAGCGTCCTTTTTGGCCAGCGACCAGGGCTCCAGAACTGATCCCAGTCGCAAAACGAGGTACTACTGTACAATGAACATTCTCCAAAGAGTAGGCAAAGTTACTGCATCAGTAATATATGGATTTGGGTTGACTATATTGAGCATACGAAGGTATTCTGCTGTTAAGTATTGCATTGAACCTTGCAAAAGTATTGCATTGAACCTTGCAAAAGAGAGGTGTAAATAAAGGAACTGAGGTGAGGAAGACAAACTACGCCTGTCCTTCAAGCAGGGAAAAAATAATAGCATACATGAGTTAGATGGACACATTAATGTTGCATCAAATATGGTTAGGTTTTGGTCTTCTGACAAGTTTCCTTCACTTCAAATCCTGCACATAAGGATGTGCCATCCTTTGCTCTGCTTTCTCTTACCAGCTATTGCACTATCAAGTTCATAGCCCAAGACCTCTGGTAGAAATTGTGCAATGGCACTTGTCATTATCCTTGATTGCAATAAAAATATCCAACCAGCCATTTACTTCTGTCTTCCTCATTTTTCTTTCCATACCCCAGTATCGGTGAGGTTGAATGTTCTATCGAAATACAATTTTTAATACTTTTGATAGCTGGCAAGTTTGTGTCATTTTTCCAATTTCTTAATAATATCCTGAATAAGGTAAAAGTAAAGGACCACTGGATGGTTAAGTCCAATCAAAGGTGACTATGGGATGTGGCGCTCATCTTGCTTTCAGGCTGAGGGAGCCAGTGTTTGCCCACAGACAGCTTTCTGGGTCATGTTGCCAGCATGACTAAACCGCTTCTGGCGCAACGGAACACTGTGACAGAAACCATAGCGCACAGAAGTGCTGTTTACCTTCCTGCCACAGCGGTACCTATTTTATCTACTTGCACTGGCGTGGGACAGAGCAATGGGAGCTCACCACCGTTGTGCAGATTTGAACCGCTGATCTTCCGATCGGCAAGCCCAAGAGGCTTAGTGGTTTAGACCACAGCGCCACCCACGTCCCTACAATATCCTGAATATTTAATAATAAAAGACCCTTGTATTACATGGGCTGTGATTCCAACCTGTGATTCCTTTTCAGGCGAATTGTGATATTGGCTTTTCAGTTAGGATTTTAAAGCAGGAGAATGAAAACATTTGCTCTTATCCCCCAAATACAAACCCTCCAGATTTCATAATTTCATAGCAATAAGGAAACAGCTGGAATCCTGCAATTTGGAACACCCAGCAGGAGTGCTTACAACTAGGCAGAATACCAGTGGGGTTTAGGAGTCCCCCTGTGCGGTTTAGAGTGAGAGAAGAGGGCCTGTTGCACTGAAATCTACTTTGAATATGTTAAACCTACCGAAGAAGAGCAACGTTGCGGTGAAACATTTTCATCCAGATATCTAATCTCACTGTAATACTGTGATTTCTCTTTTTCATCTAGGGTGTTACTATTAGACCTATCTCCTAATTAATTACATTTTATTTCATTTGCCTTGTGCAGATACGATTGTCTCCTCCAGCTGCTGTGCAAGTTTAGACTACATTGTCACCTACCTCTTTAAGCACATAGCAAAAGAAGGCAAGAAACCTCTGAGATGTAGAGAGGCTTCCCAAGATGGGCAAAGATTATTGCACTTCATGCAGCAGAACTCAGAGGTATTGCAGCAGGTAAGCTCTGTAGCATTCTTCTACTTTTGTTATAGTTGTGAGCAAAGGTGTTCTCCTCACTCTTCTTTCTTTTTTAAAAAATATCTTTTATTCATTTTTGCCTTTTTATCATCCCAAATAAGTCATAATCATGTACACATAGGATTCTCTGAATCTCTGAACTTCCATCCTCTCCTCCATGCTTTCCAAAGCTATTCTTTTCCAACTGCATCATATAATGTTCTCCATATTTTCTTAACCCTCAATCTTGCTACGTTGCAAGATTATTATTATTTTTTTAGAATCCTACCAAGGTTTTAAATTGTTTACAGTGTTCTTTTAAGTAACTTATAAATTCCCCCCATTTTTTATTAAATTTATTATTCTCTTGATCTCTGATCTTCCCGGTCATTTTCGCCATTTCGGCATAGTTCAGGCATCCCCAAACTGCGGCCCTCCAGATGTTTTGGCCTACAACTCCCATGATCCCTAGCTAACAGGATCAGTGGTCGGGAAAGATGGGAATTGTAGTCCAAAACATCTGGAGGGCCGAAGTTTGGGGATGCCTGAGTCCATCATCTTTGTCAGCCATTCTTCTCTTGTAGGTACTTTGTCTGCCTTCCATCTTTGGGCAAATAACATCCGTGCTGCTGTCATAGCTCTTCTTCTTTCTTATAAAGCAAGTTTACAAGAATATTTCAGTTTATCAGTTAATAGATAAGAGTTTTTTAAATTGCTGGTGTTTTTTGTTTTGGAAGTTTAGAAAAAAGCCTCTAGTGATACAGTAGTCATGAGGAGATCATGTTCTTAACTCCAGGCGCTGATGAGCTCACTGTCAACAATCACAATTGTCTTCCTCATTGGCCCAGCATCAACTACTTTACAAATAAGTGGGTACCTTTGACCACTGTGGAAGATGCTGGGGTCATCTGCACACAAGAGACCTATTCCACCACAACCTCCTTTCACACTGGATTTCCAGCGTCAGTGCATCTGTGCCAGAAAGCAAAAGGCACTTTGCCAAAAAAAACCCCACGTGACCAAGCAGCGCACATGTGAACTGATTTTATTATAGAAGTTCAGAAGCTTCTATAATGCACTAAGGGAGTCTTCAGTGGTTGAATATTCAGGAAAGAAATCTTGGGGCCATTGTGGATAGCTCGGTGAAAAGCATTGCAACCTGGGATACAACAACAGTGAAAAATATTACAGTATTGGAAAGTATTGGAAAGCTTGGGTTGAAAATAAGTTGACCTCTTTGTGGTACCTTTCTGAATGTGTGGCCAGATTTAGAATCCTGTATACCAGTTTTCCTGAGCCTGATGCCCTCGAGATGTTTCAGAATCCCAACTTCTGGTACTATGGGAGTTTACAGCTTGATGTTGCTAACACTCCTACGGGAGTCCTGGTTGACTTCTGAAATATAGTGTTGATCACTTGTTGGCATGCTGTCCCTCTAACTAGAGCATTTTTGGCTCCCTAGTAATCAATTTTGCCTTACATCCTGTTTAGTAAAACCATCTGGAGAGTTCTTCCTCCTACTCCCAATCCAAATATAGTGGAGAATGCCTGGGACAAGAATAGGTGTAGGTGTCTCGATAAAAGCTAATAAACTAAATCTCAACAAACAAGACTGAAGAAGTGTTCATAGATGGTATGGTTGGGTAGTGAGTTAATATTTGGCCTGTTCTTGATGAAGTTGCAGTTTCCCTTAAGAGAACTTGGTGTCGTCGTTTTTAGGTTTAGCCTTGCTTATAGGCACCCAAACAAAGTCTATAGTGTGGAAAGCTTTCTGCCTTCAGTTGGTGTGCTAGCTGTAGCCTCTCCTTGATAACCGAAACCTCATATCCATGCCTTGTTGACATCTCACATTAGATATCTGCAATGTGGCTATACATTAGGCTGCCTGTATAAGAGTTTTCAGAAACTTCAAGGGGTTCAGTGTTTTTGCTGAAACCAAAAGAACTTTGCTGGCTTCTAGTATATTTTTGGATGCAGTTCAATGTGCATTTTAGTGTATGAAGCCCTAAACAGCCTCAGGGCAACTGTCTTCTCTTATATGGATGTGCCTGTTTGCTTAGTTTATCTGGTCCTGATCCAGTTGCCTCCACCTTTGGAAGTTTGATGTATCAGGGGCAGGGCCCTTTTTTGGAAAAAGTGTGGCAGCTTGACTATGGAACTTTCTCACTAAACATTTTTGCCGAGTACCTACTTAAATGTCTTTTCGGTGTCTGGTGAAGGCTTTTTAATGTACTTGAGTCTTCAACATATATATTAATTGTACCAGCTTTTAGTAAGTACACTTATTCTTCTGACTTTTCTTTTTCCTTGTATATTAGATGGATTTTACTTAGTATCTTAGTATTATATTTTGTATTAGTATTTAATCTTTTATCTGAGTCACCTCAGAGATAAGCAGATGGAATAGTTCTAAATAAAAAATAACTAGATGCTCATATGATATGTATCTAAGCAATTTATTGTCATGTGTATCTTTTCAAGGCAAATCGAGCAATAAAAATTTCATGATCTGAAGACGATACAGAGAGGTGTTGTGCTTCTGTTTCTGTTATTATGGGATACACTATTGTTGCAAGGAACCGTGGATTTTGACAGTTCCATAGTCAGTTTTGTCTTTGGTGAATGATTTAATCCCAAATGGCAGACGGGTGGGCATTTTAAGAACAGATTGTTAACTAAATACCATGTAACTGCTTGGATTTATGGCTGTAATCAGGACAGAGTGACATCAGTGGAAGAGTTGGCATGACCTTTAGTGACCTTGAGATTGTACTGATGGTTAGGTAACAGAAATGGAAGTTGCTATTTAAGTTTACGAGATTTATCACTGTTATTTATTGTTCCGATTACATTGGGCGATCTTTGTTTCCAAATAAAGGCAAATAAGGAACTGGTACACAGCATATTATTTAGGCATGTATTTGACTGGCATTATTATCGGCATGTGATTCATTGCCATCATTCCCTCTCACTACGACTTCCTGCAGAAGCCAATCCAAAGCAGAAATTGATTAGAACTTGGCGGTGTATTCAGTATTCACCTGTCACTGTGTACAGTAGTTATACTGCTCTATAAATACAACTGTAGGATCAGAAATAATAGCATAGTGACCTCAAATCGGGATTTTCATACGTTTGCCTTCCTTATGACCCTTAACACTGTATTTTGTGTTAATGATGCTTGGCAATCCTGAAATTTATATCATATGAATAAGCAGTGATCTGTCTTTATTAGCTTCGCAATTTGTCGGATACATTACAGTTCGTCTGAACGCAGGCTTTCAGGTACTCTTTTAAATATTAATGACTGGTCTCCAGTAGTCAGCATAAATATGATTTGCATTAGCACGAGTCATGCCGTATTGAGTGCTTCTGATGTCAGCCATTCAGTGTACTAATACCTGACATCATCTCCCGAGGTCACTACCAACTTTGACCTTTCTCCTTGTGCACAGTTTCTCTAGTCTCAGAAGCTCTTTTGAATTGATTTGAAATTTTGACTCTCCCCTTTATGAGGCAGTAAAATTGATAATTATTCAGATGGGAACTGAGTGCTGAGTGAAAAATCAATTCCACCCGCTCTCTGCTGCGTATAAAATTACTTCTGACTCTGCTGGTCTAAACGAATGGCCAAGGTAAAAGCAGCAGGCAGGAATAGTAGGAAGAGTTAGCTGGACGAAGCTAATAGCCTAAAGGGATGGCTTTTTGAGATGAGGGAGTGAGCCAGTTGGGGGCGGTTATCAGCAATGATGGGACTCATTGATTATATGTTTACATCAGATTTCCATTGGGTTATAAATCAGCCCTGAATAGAAACAGAACCCAAGGACTTGAATCTTACCAGAGGGACAATGAATTAGATTATTCTCATTTTCACACTCAGATGAAAAGTGAGCCATTGATTATTCATCGGCAGGCCATTAAACCCTGGCTTTAGAGCTGATTTGACTATCATGGCGGCTAATGAACAAGACTGTTGCTTCACAACTAGAGGTTTCAGTTTTCTAGACAGCTGTGTCTTGTAAGTAATGCCTAACCCTATTAAAAGGAAGGGGGTTATTACAAATTGCTTAACAGTGCTAGAAAACTAGGCCCTAATGACTAATTGTACTGTGAGCTTAAAGAGGCTTGTCAGTTCTTTAAAGTGATGCAATGTAACAGAATATTTTCCTCTGTTCTGGCGGAAGCACTGTTTATATTGTGTTTCTTTTAAAATAACGAAAGGAGCATCCCTAAATACGGATGCATATCTGCACAAGTGTCAAATAGATAGGTAAAAGAAAGTTCTCTTGTTACTGAAGAAATGGAAATACATTTTAACTAGCTATAACACGACAGTGGCTTTCCTGTATCAGTGGGGGTTGGATTAGACAACATTTAAGGTCCCTTCCAACATTCTGGTTCTGTTTCACGAGAGATGCTATTTGCTGGTCCCATAGAATGAATTCTAGTTGATTCTAAGCAAACTGTTCCTTTATTCAACTGGCATTGACCAGTCCCTATGCCATATCAACTATACCACCCAGGTGTGCCAATTTTAATAAAATATTCTTTTGGGGGGCCAAGTAAGCCCTTCTCTGCGTAATTGAACACCTAACATGGTGCACAGACACAAGGCAACTGGCAGCCTAGAGTTAGGGGGGCTACATGTCTTTTCTCATGGCATAAAGAGCCAGAGGAAAGAGTGGTCTTATTCTTTAGAACCATGAGAACAATTTCAGCTGGCCACCATAGAACTGCACTGCTGTTTTGCTATCCTCCTGACTACTGGGATATTAAAGAAGTAATAGATGACGAGGATGTGTTGTGCTGGCAGCAGGGATATGAGAGAGGGAAGATTAGAGGATGAAAGACCATTGTAAAACTATTCAGATTATTGTAAGCGTACGTATAACATAGCAAAGCATGCCATCTGCTTATCTCCATCTGAAACCACATGCATATGTTAAGATTCAAATATATGTTGGCCCTGTGAGATAAAGGCCTCATAACTTCATAAAACATCTGAACACATAGCAAAGAGCAGACTCTCCAAGTGCTTCACTGCTTGGCTTGATTGGGTTATACAATAAACAGGACCTCTGCTAAAGCCTTGAGGGGCAGGAATAATAATATTGTGGGTATAGTCAGAGGCATTTAAAACATATAGTCTTATTAAGAGTATTAGAAGTTCAGTGAAAGGCATTTATTTAATTATGTCTCAGAATGAAAACTACTTCTGTGAGTGTATATCAGATAGTTAGACCTGGAGCAATGATCTTTAAGAGGTTTTAGCTCTCTCAGTTGCTTGCTCTTGCCTGCTGAAGAAATGAAATAGAAATTTGTGTAGAATGCAAATGGAGTTGCCCTTGCTCACATAAGTGAAGCTGCTCTAGAAATGTGGAATGTAGGAAGCCCAATTATGCATAATTTCTTTTTTTATTATATGATTGGGTGTTGTTTTATATTCCTAACCAGTATCACTTTTAAGCTTTAATACAGTCTTGTTCAATGTAGTAAAATGCATCCTCTTTCAATACCCTTGTGCTTGCTTTTTCTTTTACTACAAATTACAAATGCAGCTATTCCGTCCTTGCTAAGATTAAACAAAGCCAACACCCTTCCCCAACTGTTTTTTTTTTAAGTGTTGCATTTAATTACCGGTAACTAATGTTTGAATCGCATACATAAGCTGTAACTTAACAACTTGCTCCAACGTAAATAGAAGTTATGTTAATACGTTTTCTGCAGTTAATAAATCAATGGAAGTTTCCTTTCTTCAGTGCCGGTTATGTTGTTCATCCCAAAGTTAACCACAGCCCCTAGAGGAAATAGTCTGTGCTTCCTATGGGCTGCCCATGTGTAACTTGCAGTAGATATTCAATGCTTTGACATACTTTGTGGTACCTTCTTCATATTTAAAATTCTGATTGCTTTTCTTGGTATTAAGCAGTGGGAGAAGCAGCAGTGTGCCTAGTAGTTTACAAAAGGATTAAAATTAGTCTGCTTCACAGGGGGATTGGGATAAAATACACCATTAATAAAATGCCTTAATGTTTCACGCTAATGTTTTTCACAATAAGTAAAAAAGCAAAAGTCTGATCACCCCTGTTCACGTTTGGATGAATCTTCTCAGCACTGTATAGCACATTATCTTTTCAATTCTACCTTTTCAGATGGCATCTTAGTCATTTTTATAGCAACTAGAATGCCATGTGGACAAGACTATAACCTTACAGTGGTACCTCGGTTTATGAACACAATTGGTTCCAGAAGTCTGTTCATAAACTGAAGCGTTGCGTGGCGAAACCCCGACCTTCCCCGAATGAATAAGAAACAAAACACAGTGATTTAAGGTTAATGGGCATAAAAAGGCCACAACTTTATTGATTACGGATTGTAGAGAGGTATTGGCATTAGGCATTGGATCTAACCGACTATATCCGACTCCAGCCCGTTGTGCTGGCAGTCTGAGAAGGTTTAACCACCGTTGGGTGAGTCCTGTGATGTGGATCCACTAGGAACTCACCCTGGGGCCACCGGTAAAGGGCGTGCCGATCCGAAGCGGCTGGGGACGGGAACAAAGAAACCGGGCCCCGGCCACGCGCTCGCTTTTAAAGCCGCAAGCCACGCCCCCGGGCGTCCGGATTGGCCGCACCGGGGATGACACGTCCGGGGCATAGCCTATGGCTGGAGGGATGCAGCCATCCCTCCAGCACGTGAAAGGGTCATGGCTGCCCGCAACCTCCCTCTCCGGCGATGCCGGAAGGGCCTTTCATAAACTGAAGTGAACTTTCCCATTGAAAGTAATGGAAAGTGGATTAATCTGTTCCAGACGGTCCGCGGAGTACTTAAACTGAAGTGTTCATAAACTGAAGCGAACTTTCCCATTGAAAGTAATGGAAAGTGGATTAATCCGTTCCAGACGGGTCCGCGGAGTACTCAACCTGAAGCGTACTTAACCCGAAGCATGGGTGTAATTGGTTCCGGAAGTCTGTTCATAAACTGAAGCAAACTTTCCCATTGAAAGTAATGGAGGGTGAATTAATCCATTCCAGATGGGTCCGCGGCGTTCGTAAACCGAAAATTTGTAAACCGAGGTGTTCATAAACCGAGGTTCCACTGTACTATGAAGTGTGATAGAACTCAGCAGGCGTGGGGTGGCTATAACACAAGAAGAGGATTTGTTTAAACAAATGTGTGTGTGCTTTTTCTCTTTCTCAGGGGAGAGGAGTGTAACCCAGGGGAGGGAGGAAAAAAGCAACCAGAAGGGGTGATGCCCCCATCTCACTCTGTCAAAATTAAATGTACCCTCAGGCCCCAAACAATTGGCAGCCACTCATATCTGGATTCAGGATTTTAGCATGTTTTAAGGATACGATCCAATAAGCATCATAACTTTTCCTTAATTGAAAGAAATATAACAGCTGTAGACCAAATCAGCAGAGATGTGGGTGGTTAAGGAACAGGAAAAGATACTTTATTGAATGAGCTAGAATTCAATCTCAAAGCCACTTATTGAACTATTGACATAAATTTAGGCATTTCAGCATTGATTGATAGTTTAATATAAATAATTTCATGAATTTAGGGGGTGGAACTGGATGTGCCTTAAAATATATTAACTTTTTATTCTGTCAGACATATAATGCATTTATTAATTACTCTGCCTTTGTGCTCGTGTAACTTTTATCAACAAAATAATTGCCTTCTCATCTTAAGGCAGAGTAATTCAATAAGCAAAACAATATTTCATAATGGTGTGAAGGTGTCAGCAGCTTTGATAAAAGCACAAGGCAGGTATAATTCCACCTGTGCAGAATGCTGTGCTTACAATTCTCTGTGTAAAATTATAAAATGGAGGAGGGGGCGCCACATAAACCTTTCGTCCATCGTTTTGCATCTTGCATAACTTTTCAGCTTTTAATCCGAAGCTTGCTACTTTATAGTTCTTCAGAGCAGTTGTACTTTAAGAGTGCAATCTGTTTGTAAAACAAAACAGTTAAATCGAGCAAGAATGACTTCCCCGATCACAGAGCTTGTTAAGCACTTAACAATACAGTATGCTCCTTTGGTGTGCATGGAAGTTTAGCTTCGTAAAGTAACATGTATCGCATAGTCCATGGATGGAGACAAAAAGGCTGCAATTTGGCTTTCAGAAAAAAATTGCTAGAGGTGTTGATGGTAGAGGTGCACCCTCAGGCTAGGCAGCTGGTGTATATATGCTTTTTGTTTATCCGTTTCTGGTTTATGTACCCTTTAGGCCAACAGATGAAACAATTGCTCCTACAGGGTCAGCTGCTGGTCAGAGGCAAAGTAAGAAAAGACTTTGCGTTCAGACACGTCAGCCATCGTCTTAGCGCAGCTGGCACCTGCTACTGGTGCGCAGCAGGAGGGTTAAAGGTCAAAGAGGCAGTTGTTCTAAACTCAGTGATGGCTTAAAGGGACTTGTAGATTAATCTGCTTTATTAACTTCCGTATATTAGATAACTATTGCAGTGAATGAAAGCATGTCTTTCTGAATAAGTACCATCACCTCTTTCCCTTTTAAATTGGCTTTTGAGTAATGAATATTAAATAGAATGCGTTTCAGGGGTAATTAAATGAAAACATTAGGATGCTGGTGTTTGCATCTTATTTGAAACTTTGTTGCATATTTATAAAGCATTGCTTACCTTTTATATTTTGAGGGAAAACAAATAACCGGGGTGTTTTGAATTACAAATGAAATCTCTCATGCTTACTGAACAATTGTAATTTTCTGGGCAAACCTCCTTTAAAACAGCAGCAAACACGGAACAATCTTTAAAAGCATTTGTATCAGAATTTGCCCACTTCTTTGCAGTTGTCTGTCTTTGTTACTCTGTGCTTCAGAAGTCGTACAAAATGTTTTGGTTATGTTTTCCGCATAAAACGGATGTTGCCAAATGGCAGGATGTAACCATTTGATTAAAAGCTGGCTAAGTCATTGGCCTTGCCCTTCTTCCTATGTTTTACACAGGCTGCCTGCATTTTTATTTAAGGATAAAATGAAATAGTAAGTGTTGCAGAAACATTTGCACATCTATCTATTTGAATGTCCCAGTGGTTGTGGGCAGAACTTATTGGTATGTCTCTGAATACGTGTTGCAGAGAAATGAACGACCATGGGAAAAGCTGTTGCCTGCATTCTTTGGCCGCCTCTTATTGACTGCTGTTGAAAACACAATGTCGAACTAGATCGGCCATTGGCATTATCCAGTAGACCCAGTTCTAATGATGGGATGACAACATGGGGTGGGGGTGGGGGTCATGCATAGCCAAGTCGCTCAGTGTTCTTTATGACTGAGTGGGGATTGAACTCAAATCCACCTAATCTGTCTAAACATTCTGGCCCAGCAATGGTTAGTTTTTGGCTTTTACCAAATGTTTCTCAACTACAGCCCCATCTTCCCTGAGCATTTATTGTGCTGACTGGGTCTGATGAAGTACAGTAAGATTGGGGGGGCGTGCGCAAGGGGTTAGCTACTCCAGCTCTAGGCACCATACCGCACTGCCAATCTCTCACATCCGATGTATGTATTTTAAAAAAATTAAATTCCCATACTGCCCTTCATTTGAGGGTTTATGATATAAGGCCACAAAAATACATAATGTAGTAACAGACAAAAACAATACTCCCCTCCCCCAATTTAAAAGGCCATCTTCAATCTGGTTAAAATATACTTCTTAGTCAAGAATCAAAGTCCATTTATTTAAGGGGCATATCTTTTGTACTGTTCTATTTCCTGGTTCTTCTGAGCTCACATGGCATCGACTTCATATTGCCCAAATTGTGGATCCTGAGCTGGGTCCTTGACTTCTTTGAAAACAATGATAATCATTGATGAAAATGCCTTCTCAAACGCTTGGTTCCATAGATCATAGGTGTCTGTGCATGCAATTGAGTTGGCCCTTTTCTTACCTCATATATTCTACTAGAGAGGAGGTCTCTGCTGGTTTATTATGGCTAGAGCTTTTGCGATTTCTGCTGCCATTTAAGCAGCACAAATAGTGCTCTTTAGTTGGTTAGTTATTGATGTACTCAGATGAATGCTACCGACGGAAAACCAATTAACTTCTTTTTGGCATAAAGAGCAATATTCCAGTCTGTAATAAATATTCCAGTGAACATTGGTTAACCAGAGGAATCCAAAGAGACTGGTACAGAAGCAGCAGTATTAAGTAGGAGAAACAATATTCAAGGAATTTGTTTTTAATAATGCCAGAATGTATCCTGCTACTTCTAGCTTTGATGGGTGGTGGTTGTGAGAAATTATATTAATTGAAAAAGACTCTTGATTACTTTTTATTATGCAGTAAGGGAAGACCTGTTGCCACTCAGTAATTCCAATCATTTGGAATAGCTACTGTTAGTATTCAGTTTCCCACCAGTCATTTTATAAGAATGTGCTTTCAAATTATCATTTGTTTCAAATGCGAATAGTTGCAAGTAACAAATTGTTCCAGAAAATTTAGGATCAGTTTGTGAACCACTTGAGAACAAAGAGGATTAAGAAGACTATATATATGTGTGTGTGTGTACACACACACACACACACACACACACACACACACACACGCTGTTCCAATATGTCTCTTTAATACTTTGCAAAACACACAAATAAGCCGATTTTCTAGAAGAATTTGTGGTTCTCTATATCATAGAATCATAGAGAAGGGACCCTGAGGATCATCTAGTCCAGGCATGTCCAAAGTCCGTTTTGGGGGCCTAATCCGGCCCGCCGGCCTATTTAATCCAGCCCCCGTAGCAGTATGTGTCCGGGGGGTAAAATCCTTTAAAAAGCTCAGCAATCCTAAAAAAAAAGCTCACAACTTTGGTCGGCCCTCAACGCATGTTCGCTTCATCAAATCTGGCCCTCTTTGAAAAACATTTGGGCACCCTTGACTTCTAGTCCAACCCACTACAATGCAGGAATATGCGGTTGTCCCATATGAGGATCGAACCTGCAACCTTGGTAAGTTTCAGCATCACACTCTAACCAACTGAGTATCCAGGTAGAAGTTGAGTTAGGCTGAGAGTCGCACCCTTCTTTTCACCCAAGGCACTAACATTCTTTTGAACTTTACTCTTTGTCTTTCCCTTATAATCTTTGTTGTGTCTTTCAAAACCCTTTCTCGAAACAACAAGCCATTATTCTTGATAGTTCATGACCAGTCTCATTTCTGTCCTTTTCATCTCTTCCTGGTCTGCACTGGAATGCAGGTTTTGGCAAACAATTGTGCAGTACCGAGACACAGTATATAGATTTTGTGTACTTTGCCTATCATGATTTCAAGAGCATGGTTGCTTATTGTTGATACCCATTAGGAGTCGATGGAAAATAAACATCCTTTCCCCAAAAAAACAAAAAGGAAGTATTCTTCAACATGCTCTTCTATCACTTCCCCCCCTCCCCCCACCCCTACCGCACTTTGCAAAACTCCCTTCTGGTTTCAGTATCTTGTGGAAGAGGAATGACTCTCAAAACAGTGTCTGGTTGATCACCATAGAATAGAAAGGAAGATATTTTGCAATGACCCAGCACTAGGAAGAAATGGTGCAGAGTTTATATCCCAATGATTTAAGTATAAAACAGACACCGAAGGTTCCAGCAACAGTTTAGGGCTGGTAGGCTAAAAGCTAGCTTTGCAATCGTAGACTCTTGCCAAGGCCATTGGTGCAGGAAGCATATGACACAGCTATTAAGAGGATCAGGCTGTCTGCGCCTTTCTTCTCTCAAGAGGCACTTGTAATGGATGCTATTTTCTCCCCTCATTAATCATGTGGTAGTGATTCTTCAAAGAGGAGCTGTTATCCAATCCCAATAGTGAAAACTTAGTGCAAATATGGTAACATGTGGAGCGTTTGTTCTACGAAGGGCCTGTGTTAGCATTGCCAAAAGGAGAAATATGTTTGATTAAGTGCTTAAAGAGCTCATCGTAATTTCCAAATGGTCCATACTGCAATATGATATACTCTGACTGGAAGGGACTCTAATGAGTTTGCTAGTTAAAGAATGCCAAGCTTCATCCAAATGAGCAACTCACAAATCCGTTTTTTTGTGAGCGATAAGTTATTCAAGCCTTGAGGAAGAAAAATCTGCACATCCCAAAGCCCAGATGGGAAGATACAAAGGTGCTTGAGTTTGAAAACATCTGTTGGGTGCATCTCACACCCAAACTTATAGCAGCCTGAAATGACACAGCACGCAATAGAGAGCTGACAAGGAATTCAATGTAGACAAGAACAAGAAATGCCTCTTCTGATTATGTTTCTGCTTGTAGTGCAGCATGTCAGCCACACACCACCTATTTAACCTGCAGTAAAATAAATCCATAGCGAACCAAACTGTTGTGCTAATGGTGCAGCTGTTTTGATGTTGACAACTAGACCTTCCATCTCCCCGTTTTACAGATGAACCAGGCAGGCACATGAGCCACAAACATGGCTGCTGTTGTCGCATCCAGCATGTCAGATGCATTGCCCTTCACCAGTACTTGCTTTTAATAGCCTTGATGTCAACATATTGGAAATCTGCAAATCAAACTGAAAGTGCTTAAAATTGATATTTTGAATCAACATTGTTTTTAGAGTGAGGCATTAGACTGGCACATTTGCAGTCAAGCTGCTTCCTGTCTTCCCATTACTGTTGTATTTACTTTCAGATAAAATGTAGACATCAACTTTATTATCTTGTCAGCAGTTTGGAAGGCATTTTGCCAGTTGTCAAAAGTTTCAGCAGTAAACCGTAAGATAGGATGAGATGCTAGCTTTTTAATTGGTGTGGAGCTGTTATTACATGATGTTAATAGATACAGGGACCCAGGTGGCGTTGTGGTTAAATCACTGAGCCTAGGGCTTGCTGATCAGAAGGTCGGCGGTTCGAATCCCTGTGACGGGGTGAGCTCCCGTTCCTCGGTCCCAGCTCCTGCCAACCTAGCAGTTCGAAAGCACATCAAATGCAAGTAGATAAATAGGAACCGCTACAGCGGGAAGGTAAACGGTGTTTCCGTGTGCTGCTCTGGTTTGCCAGAAGCAGCTTTGTCATGCTGGCCACATGACCTGGAAGCTATATGCCGGCTCCCTCGGCCAATAATGCGAGATGAGCGCGCAACCCCAGAGTCGGTCACGACTGGACCTGATGGTCAGGGGTCCCTTTACCTTTACCTTTAATAGATACAGTAGGTGTAAGAAATGCTTGAGCTCTTATTCAAAATACTGTAAAGAAACACCTGGGAAACTGAATTTGTTTTTTTCCTTTCAGCGGGGTCACTTCCTGTGGTTAAACTGTGCCATTCATAATGTATTTTGGGTTGTCTTAACTTAATTTGCACACACTTGATATGAAGGTGAGAGCTTTCGTTCTTGGTTTCCCAAGATTCACACGATGGGGATTTCAAGTTACCCTACCACTTTGAAAAGTGATTGATTATATAGAAGGGGCATTGCCTGTGTTGCGATCTAAAATTCCATTCCATCTGTGATGCCTTTGTCCACAGATACAACTAAATAGGTGGCCCAGCAATGACAGCAAATAGGTCATAAGACATAGGAAACATTCTCCAAGAACTAAAATTACTTTAAAAATAATCACATAGAGATTCCATCTGTACATTATCAAATCCATCTAGCCCAGTGTTTATCAACCTTTCTCACCCATTGCCCCATTTTAGCTAACATAAAAATCCCATGCCTCCCCTGGCTCTCCTAATAATGTTATTTGAATTTTCAAATGGATTGAAATTTTATGTCTTAATTTTATAGTTACATTGTACTTTTTCTTTTCTTTTTTGACACTCATCCCCCTCCCCCCAGATCTTCCCAGCTTTGGAAACACTGGTCTAGCCCATTATTTTCTGCTGCGACAGGCATCAGCTTTCCAAAGCCTAGGGCAAGATGGAACTTTTGCAACCCTGCTATCTGAGATCCTTTAAAAAAAAACACAGAACCTGGAGTAGCCAGTGTTTTGAACTTGGACCTTCTGTATGCAAAGCATTTGCATGTTTTGTGATTTTTCCTGACTTTACTCAGATTGCTAGATCTTCTTTTACTGCCTTAGTTGGAAGGCAGAGAGTTTTAGAAGGGTGCATTCATCATGAAAATTTGTTGCAAAGGAAATAAATTTAAGTCACTGTTCATTACATGAATTGTGCACATCAGAGCACATTGCGCTGTTTCCTACTTTTCCTCATATGCACAAAGCTCAGTTTGTGATAGGCCTCGCTCATTCCTGGCACTCTTGAAAATGGGTATGAGGTAGAATTTAGGACTGATCATAGAATTTATAGCTATGTCCTGGACATGCACATCACCTTTAATTTTCGCAAATCTTTATGTCTCTTTACAGTGTGTTTTGCATGGTTCCTTTCACCTTTGTTTATGGTTACAAATTTTACTCTCAGTCTAGATTAAATTATTGTGGCCCAATCCAGATTCCTGTGGGTCGTCCCTATGGATTCCAGTGGCGCTCCAGATGCAAAACACCTACTTTAAAATAAACAAGGACCAGGGAAACACTTTTCAGGAGAAAAGTAATGATTGAAGTCTTTTTGCCCTAAAGCCTGCAATTCCATTGTAAGAATGAAGAACTGGAATCTTAATGCTTAATCCATATAAGGTTTTACTAGGCATGTTTTTGAAGTCCTCTTCATCTCAATACAGTTCCTGATGTTCCATGCAGTTTATTCATAGTACAGTATTCCTAATTTGTTGCTTTAAGCAGGGTTTTGATTAGAGTTCAGGAAACCTCCCAGATTAAAAATCAGACTAAAAATAATTCATATTGATAATGGATTGCTCCACAATGCTCATTTCTTCTCCTTCTGTTTATAAAACTTTCTAATATAGCTGAATTTCTAGAGACTCGTATAGGTCTTGGACAAGTTGCCAAGTGGTTCAAGCACAAGAGTGAGTTGGGTAATTCCGTGGTGACATTTGTAAATTTCTTATTTTATGTTTTAGCTAATATTACTTAACTGCAATTACATTAAATTATTCGTTCCTTAACTGCCTTAATCTTCCCTACAAAAATAATCAAGAAGTATGCCACAGGTAGTTTAAATGCTTTCTTTTTTTAAAAAAAAAGTGATGGATGTAACAGCTTTGCGACCTCAATAATTTATATGTAGCTTGGATAAGTGTTTTCTCTAAAAGTATGAATCAGTTTTGCCCCTGTCCATGGCAATATGTATACATATAGAGCTTATGTTTCGTGGGCAAGTATCAAACTTAGGGGAATGTTTATTGGAAACTGTGGAAAGAAAACCTCTGGCAAATGACTTGTGATCAATGTAACATGTGAAAATTCATTTATTGACATCCAGAAATAAATGCCTCCGAAGCAAAGACCTTGTGCATGTTACACTTTACTTCACAAGATGTAGGTCAGCATCAAGTCTGTGTAAGAGGTTGTAACGCTCATGGGAATTCACACTATGGCAATACCCTTGTGATTTGTTTCTTTTCAGCCCAACATTTATAACTTGCAAATGTCACAGAAGTCTCCTTTTTTTTAAAAAAAAAAAAAAGAGGATTTCTTAATGCATCACCTGGCTAACAAATTTTCGTTTCGATTTCCCAAATTGAACCATAACAAAGTCTCAAATTCAGTGATAACAAAGTTGCTAGCTAACACCAGTACTCGTTTCTGATTCTGCACCTTATTTTGACATTTCCCATAGGGGCATTATTCGCTGTGTTTGTGTTGTTTATGTGAGAATGCTGAAACAGTTATGCAGTACTCAAATTATGGTGGAGATGGGAGAGCCCTTTAGGAAATCCACAAGCCCTGCCCCCTTGACTCTCCCCAGTTCAAGCCAGACCACGGCTTCTTTGTCTTCTTCTCCTACTGCAAAACTATGTGTTGGCTCACAGAGCTTTGGGTTCTGCTATCACATGGGGACACATGGGAGCCGCACATAGTACAACACCTATTTACGGTTCCTCTTTCAGCTAGCATTATGCACACAGAGCTCTGCTGGACTAGGTGATAATTTCTGTTTTAATTTTATTCTGCTGCTGTTAAACTGATGTACAGAACTTCTGCGCAGTTGTAAAAAGACATGGCATTTAGGAGATTGCATACGCCTGCATTGAATTGAGTTATGAAACCATTCAGGGGAGATATTTATATTCAGTGCTGTGAAGACCTTGATTTAAAAACAGTAATTTGATAATGTTAAACTGAAATAATTGTAATTTAATTGTAATATAAAATATTATGCAATAGAAGCCCCATTTGATTTCTGTTTGTTTGGTTGCAGTATGGAGGGAATTGCTATGTTTTATTTGCATATCTTATGTTTTTTGCTAATGACTTTTAGCTTTTTCTTTCATTGTATCATATTGCTCAGGTGTAAGTTTGGAGGAAGTGTCTTTTTTCTGGGACCACTGTCCGTGCCCAGTCCAGTAATAGTTGTGTGCAGACAACAGTGAAAGGAAGCCTAGGTTGTACTCCCCATTACACTACTAGTGATGAAGCTTTGACAATGTCCTTGTTCTGAGCAATTTGCAGGGCCTGAATTATCTCTTTCATTTAGTGAAACAGGTTGTTTGACTTTTTCTTGGGCAGTTATTACAATCTGGCTTGCAGTGTATGTCAGCTCTCGGGGGACTCAACTCACTGCTACTCGTTGGTTTTGAAAAAATAATCTAAGGATTTTCCTTGTATTTGATGCTGGGGTGAGGATTTTTTTAGTTATTTTGTTACAACAATGGACTACTTTTTCCTCACCAAATTTTACAAATGTAGAACTCTAAAACTACTTGGGCGCTATCTGATGTTTGTGTTTGGGATGCTATAAACTATGAAATGTCTTGCTTGCTTTGGTTTTTTCACTATCTATAAAGCTCATGATAGTGTGTTCCAAAACAAAAATGGTTCATTCTCAGAAGAGGCCAGGAAGCTCTCTGTGACATCTCAATTATCTGAAGGTCGGCATAAATTCCTTCCATCTCACTATAGAAATCTGCTTTTGGAAATATGTTTCTGTGCCTTTCCATCCTGAATAATGGCACACTTGACTTTCATTAGCATCCTGTATTTTCATAGGAAACGCACCCCATGAAACACCTCCCTTAATTTAGCGTTCTGTCACTATATAAATTTCTCTTTGTGTTCCTTCTCCTTTCTCCTTTATAATATCTTTTTAATAAATAAATAAGACTTTCTAGATCTAATGATATTAAATTACAGCAGGATAGCTTTCAGTTGAACACCAGGAGACATTTCTTGACAATGAAACCAATTACCTAGAGGTTTTTGGACTACAATTCCCATCATCCCTGAGCACTAGTCCTAATAATAATAATAATAATAATAATAATAATAATAATAATAATAATTTATTATTTATACCCTGCCCATCTGGCTGGGTTTCCCCAGCCACTCTGGGCAGCTTCCAACCGAATATTAAAAACAATACAGCATCGAACATTAAAAACTTCCCTAAACAGGGCCGCCTTCAGCTGTCTTTTAAAAGTAAAAATAGTTGCTTATTGCCTTGACGTCTGCTGGGAGGGCATTCCACAGGGCAGGCGCCACTACCAAGAAGGCCCTCTGCCTGGTTCCCTGTAACCTCACTTCTCGCAGCGAGGGAACCGCCAGAAGGCCCTCGGCGCTGGACCTCAGTGTCTGGGCTGGACGATGGGGGTGGAGACGCTCCTTCAGGTATACAGAACCGAGGCCGTTTAGGGATGATAGGAACTGTAGTCCCAAAACAACTGGAGATCCAAGTTTGGGAAACCCTAAGCTAAAGGAGGGATGCTCTCTCCCTCACTGGAGGTCTTCAAGCAGCAGCTGTCCAGAGGCTCTGGATTATCTCCCATCAAGCAAGGGGTTTGACAAGATGGGCTGCCCACTACATTAAAGCCCGCATTCAAAACAGGTGGACATAAGTCTACCCTTAATTATACTGTATTTACTTCTGTTTTCTCTTCTCTTTCCCCTTCCCCTGCTGTTTTTATAATAAGCTACGGATAAGGTTGCTATTGGGGAATCGAAGGAAATAACTAGTATATTTCATAGGTTAATTTGTATTAAAAATGGCTTGTCTGGTTACAATACCCGTGCTATGTCAAAAGTAACTTTTGCAACACTTGAAATTCTATTTATTCTGTTCAGTTATTTCGGAGCTGGGATTAGTCATGCATGGCGGTATATTCACCAGTTACACTTTTGGTCATTTTCTTTCTTTTTCAGATGATGTCAATTCTCATGAACACCATAATTTTTGAGGACTGCAGAAACCAGTGGTCAGTCTCCAGACCCCTCTTGGGTCTTATACTTCTCAATGAGAAAGTAAGTATGCCAGAACTAGGACATTCATTTGGATTAAAAAGGAAACTAGTCGGTGTTAGTATTGACAAGCTGCTTTTCACATTCCATTGCTGAGTGTAATAGAATGAGGAAAGGGAAGAATTAAGTCTCTTGGATCAGGCAGAGGTGTTTGGAGACACTTCATATTGCAAAAAGAAACCCTGTTCTTTGCATAACGAAAATGAATCTCTACATTCCCAAACCATTATGTAGCTCATCTCTCTAGCCCTGGTCAACCTCAACAGCCTAATTTAGGACATTCTCCCTTAAATGCATGGGGGCATACAGAAGTATGGAGGTGATGGGTGAGACTAGATAATGATGCCCCACAACCCCCTCTGCAGATTCTTTCAGTGTGTGCAGGGGTTCATGTGAGGTAAAGGTAAAGGCCCTCTGGATGGTTAAGTCCAAAGGTGACTATGGGGTTGTGGCGCTCATTTCACTTTCAGGCCAAGGGAGCCGGCATTTGTCCACAGACATCTTTCCGGGTCATGTAGCCAGTATGACTCAACCACTTCTAGTGCAATGGAACACTGTGATGGAAACCACAGTGCACGGAAACACCGTTTACCTTCCCACCACAGTGGTACCTATTTATCTACCTGCTCTGGCATGCTTTTGAACTGCCAGGAGCTCCTGTTCATCTTCCTGCATAGGTCATCTACTGGCGAATTTACAACTCCCAAGGATGACAGGGATTGTAGTCCAACATCATCTGGGGAGCACTATGTTGGATCCCTCTGATCTAGTTTCCTAGAAAACCTGGAGCAGAGATGCCATATGATAGATATCAGGAGAGCCTTCTCTTTCCATAGTGATAGAGAAAAGTCAACACAAGTCAATTATTTGTGAGTTGCAAGTGTTCAAAGAGGAGCATCATCTGATCTTCTCGGTCAGTTTCTAAATGATTGGTTGTGGCAATTTTAAATTTGCTGCAAGTTGTCTGGAAGAGATTGATCTGAGCTAATGAAAGCTCATTTGTATTGAATTATGGTACTGTAGCTTTTGTGCTCTGGATGCAGGATATACCAGCTGTAGATACCTGCAAAATAGGAACTTGGTCATTGGCCCAAGCCTTTATCAACCAGTATCTTCAGATCTCACAGCTGCATCAAAGTTGCTCAAACAGAGCATTTGCTCCCAAGATTTAATTGCCCACCATTAAGAAGCTGGCATGACTTGAGAAATGGACTGAGAAGACCAGATGAGGCCCACCCACCTTTAGCTCACAACCAATTGGCTTGTGTTTCTAGACCAGTAGGAAGGGGGGAACTCCCATCATCCCTGACCATTGACCATGCTGGCTGAGGCTGTGGGAGTTGGAGTCCAACAACTTCTGGAGAGCCCCAGGTTCCCCATCCCTGCACTCCGCCCTCCTTCTATCACTGTTGAAGGAGAGGGTTCTCTTGACATCTACCACATGGAGTGGAGCATGTAGAGGAGAATTGGGAGGCGAGGGGAGCCCTCCTACTTCCCAAAAGTTTTCAAGAGTATTTCATGATGTTGGTGTGCAAGGACAGCCCAAAATGTGTAATTGCACCCAGTGCCTCTCAAAGAACTGACTGTTGTCAGTAAACAATTAGAATCCTGGGGTTTCCCATCATATTCACCGCCAGGCTTTGTGGTGGACAGAGGAGTCATTTTTCAGACAAATCACCCCCTGTAGGGTTTTTGCATGCAAATTTGGGTCTGTGGACTTGAGGCTAAAGTCAGGTGCCCATCTGAAAAGGGAACCGTTTCTGTATAGCCATGCAAACCCGTCTGAACATATACAGGCTTGCTGCAGATACTGAGGGATTGTTCCTGGAGATACTGACCTGTAACGTTCTCCATACTTCTGTGTGCGTTCTGACTTTATTCCAAATTCATTTATCTCCTGGGCAGTCACAAGTGGCAGTGCATTACTGCTTTGGAGAATGAATTGTCTATACAATAAGATGGTGCTGGGAAAAAATAAGACACTAAGATTAGCAGCAGCCGCATACATTAAAATTCAAACCGAAATCCCAGCCCTGGTAGGAAACTAATAGAAGAAGAAAATATATCAAGTATAGAAGCGCCGTCTCATCATTCACCTGTGCTGAAGGATCCAATTTTAACCATATCCAATAGCACTGTCATTCATCTTCTTGGTGTATTATTGTGATTTAAATCCAACCTCCATACGAGGAGCAGTTCTTTTAAAATGATTGAGAGGGAATAAGGGCAAATTCAGTGTTTAGAAAAAGTTTATGACATCACAATATTATCCTTTACAGATGGAAGCAATATTTCCTACTTTGGGGGAAAACTAATCATTTCTATCTGCCCTGAGTCAGTGCATCATTATAAAAGGCGGAAATAAGTAGTCTTATGCATTCCCAATCTTGTTCTTGGCAACATTTTTGTTTAGCCAATGCCTCTGATTTATAGTATTAAATATTAGCCTGACTCTATATTAATTATGTGGTTTTGATTTTAGCAGCTTTAGTGTAAGAAGGAATTAAATATTTCACAAGGAGATATAGCCATGCAATCATGAATAGTAAGAAATATGAGGCTAGCACAATTTTCTTTCTTCTGGAACAATATTGCATTCTAATGATCATGGAGCTTGGTTAGCCGTGGAATGTATATATGCGTGTCATTATTTTTCAGTAGGTCTTATGTATTAAGGACTCATCTGCATTAAGGAGGCAGGTACTGGGGTGGGTGTTTTTTTAATGGGTTTATTGGGAAATATTTTGATATAAAGCATACAAAACAGCAAATATTCTGTGCGCTTCGAAAATCCGTAACATTTTCTGCTACGGTTTCTGAGAAGCCAGCAATATAGCGATGAGCAGTGGTTTGTTTCAGTTCACGGTTCCAACACCAATTTGGATGCAATCTGGCGTGGCAATTCTGTCTTGAGAGTAGGCCCCCATTAAACACAGTTATACTTTCATTTGAGTAAACATGTGCAGGCTGGTGCTATCAATGTTTTCAAGCCCGCCATTACACAATGCTTACCATCAGTGTATTTATTTTTACCTCTCTTTCTCCGAGGTTTTCAGGGCAGTGCACGTGTTCCAATCCTTCACTTTATCATTACAACAACCCTGTGAGGTTGGTTCGTTAAAAGGGAATGATGGCACAAGGGTCAGGCAGTGAGCTTCTCTAGGTTCAACTTCCCAGACCTAGTCCTAGTCCAGAACCCACTGCAACGAGGTTTAACCTCTCGGGATTCATTGATGAAGAGTTTTATTGGGTTTTTTTTAGCACATTAGCAGAGAGCACCCAGTACTGCGCAGTGGGTGGGTGTGGGTGTTTGCTACACTTGGTGAAATTGATCTGGTTAGTACTTTGGGCCACAAGATTGCACAGTGGCACATTACACAATCCTTTGAAGCATATAAGAGAGGGTATTTGTGGCAAGATAACGTCTCAGTTGGGACCCAGGTGGCGCTGTGGGTTAAACCACTGAGCCTAGGGCTTGCTGATCAGAAGGTCAGCGGTTCGAATCCCTGTGACGGGGTGAGCTCCCTTTGCTTGGTCCCAGCTCCTGCCAACCTAGCAGTTCGAAAGCACGTCAAAATGCAAGTAGATAAATAGGAACCGCTACAGCGGGAAGGTAAACAGCATTTCCATGTGCTGCTCTGGTTTGCCAGAAGCGGCTTTGTCATGCTGGCCACATGACCTGGAAGCTATACGCCGGCTCCCTCGGCCAATAATGCGAGATGAGCGCGCAACCCCAGAGTCGGTCACGACTGGACCTAATGGTCAGGGGTCCCTTTACCTTTTTAACGTCTCAGTTGCCTCCCTTGAAAAGTGCGAATAGCAGAGGATTATTATGAGGGTCGGTGCTGCAAACACAGCACTTTGACTTCGCCCCCCAGAGGGGTACTCCATTGTGTCTCAAAGCAGACGGATGCCAACAAAAACCATTAGGAAGGTTGGCCTTTCGGGTTACGTCAACAATCGTCTCTCTTTCTACTGGTTTTTTTAAAGGGCCCTACTGAACTTAAAATTCAGAGTGAGGACCAAGCAGTTGTAAGAAAAGGAACCCTTGTAGGAAATTTTTAAACTAATCTCAGTGCTTAAAATGTAACAAAGATAAGAAAAATAAGTTTTTCCTTCACCAACAATGGGTTGCCTCGATTCCTTATAGGAAGACTAAATTACATTGCTTAGTCCTGGCCTTTGTTCCAGATATCTGTAACAGCAAACATTCACAGTCCAGATATAATTAGTCATGCTGAACTTATCCCAGCCATGTTTAACTTGTCCTATTGCTTTCAGTTGCATGTAAACACAACTAGCTTCTTCTGGTCAATGGCCTCTGTGTTACAATAATCTTGTTCCTTTTTGCCGTCACTTGCCACTTTTGTCTTGCACTTGTCTTGATGTAGAGTGTGTGAGAAGTATTTGAAGATGCCTCAGCATATCAGGCTGGGCTAAAGAGCCCTGAAACACCTTGCAATCCTCAAGTGCCTCATTCCGAACTATAGCTGGAACTAGATATTCATATTCCCAAGACGGAGCTCACTTATTATTGGAGTTTGAAATATCAATCCTCTATACACCAGGAACTTTGTAGACTTTTTGCTGGCTGCTTCAAGGATGGAAATTGCTGCTAAATGGAAAGCTGGATCTGGTCTTTCCCTACAAAGTTGGCTTGTTAGGATTTGGGAGAATTAACAGAATGATTAATGCGACACATCAGGGTGGTAAGAGGTGATTAAAACAAAAAGTCGAATGCAACCTGGTTCCTGTTCAATTCATTTCACATGTTAATAAATCTTCCTCACTTTGTGGAGAAGTTTGGTATCTTACTGTGCTTTGGCACTGTATGCTGTCAGTTCTACATTACATAACGTAAAAAACTACTCCACAGTACATTATTTCATATATATACGGTATATATATATATATATATATATATATATATATATATATATATATAATATATTTTATTGAAATGTATATATGTACACACACACACAGAGAGAGAGAGAGAGAGAGAGAGAGATAGTAGCACTAAATAAGTAAATAGAATGTCTGATCCTGTAAACTCAGCCGTATGCTACATTCCATCATTTTAATAACTATTTCTTCTTTGTTTTTTCAGTACTTCAGTGAATTAAGAGCCAGCTTGATAAACAGTCAGCCTGCCAACAAACAAGAAGTCCTTCATCAGTGCTTTAGCAACCTAATGGAAGG
Source organism: Zootoca vivipara (assembly GCF_965207765.1). Classification (NCBI taxonomy): domain Eukaryota; kingdom Metazoa; phylum Chordata; class Lepidosauria; order Squamata; family Lacertidae; genus Zootoca; species Zootoca vivipara. Next base: position 10,341,591 of record NC_142586.1, on the reverse strand, counting down.
AGTGGAACAAAGCCTTCTAGTAAAGAACAGAGACAAGTAAGCTGCACTATATCCTGAGATAGAGGGGGGAAAGGTGAAAAATCTGTGACTGATAAAATAACCTTAAAATCGGGGATTTTCCAGATAAGTATGTTACACACAATAAATGCACAGTTGCTCAGACAGCAGTGTGTGTGTGTGTGTGTGTGAAAGTGTCACCTTGTGCCAAGGCAATAGCGAACATGTAGCCAAGCCATTACACAGGAACAAGATTTATTGTTAGGACTAAGGATAAGTTCCATGATGTTGCCACAGAACTGGCATGATTTACGGCTTTCGTGTGTCTTATCTGCTTCTCACCACTGTGTAGTAACATTTGAATCCCAGCAAGGACACGGGATTGGGTCCAGTGGGCCTGATCCTTTGTCGCCTCACCTCCCACATGCTGCTTTGACAGTTCGATGGGGGCTTCCCGTCTGTCAATCACCAGATGTGTTAGCATGACCTCAGGTGAGCTATTTTTCAGGCACAGACAGGACCCGCAAGAAATTCAACTGATTGGCGGCAACTTTCAGCAGTGAGAAATCGCCCTCCATAGAGTAGCTAATCCCAGTGGGGTTTGCATTTGGTGGCAAATTTAAAAGTCACTGAATACAATGTGGCCCCCCCATGCCAAGGTACAATTACACCTCCCAGCAATGCTTCAGGTACAAAGATTTGGTTATTCTCAACACAATTACTGTGCCCAAAGGTGTATGCAGACCAAATGTCCACATATTTATTTAGCAGCTCTGGCTTGTGCTAGGCTGCACACTTGATAATCTGGAAAGCCCATTGTGCGATGGCTGGTAGAAAAATTTCCTTCCAGTGTCCGATAACTTTTCTTTCTTTCTTGTCATAAAGCCTTGTAGGACCCACTTGAATTGCCCATCTGTTAGCTTGAGGCTTGAATTAGTGTAGAGAAATCTGCCCCAAATATGTGCTGATCTGCTCCACTGTGCTACATTATAACTGCTACCTTGTGGGCAGTTTAATAACATCCAATAATTATATTTTAGATGGACATGATCTTTATTGTTATTTTTTTATCCATTTTTGTTACATTTCCCCGTTTTACCTTCACAGCATCCTCACGGGGTAGACTAATTAGGGGGATAGTGACTGCGTCTTCACCCTAAATATTTGGGCTTGTCGCCATTCTAAACCAGTTTGGAGCTGTTTGTAAGGCAGGGAATAGGCCTTCAACTAATACGCCAAAATCATTAACCATACAGAAAAGGTTCTCACCCTTGGGCAAATCAGAGAGAGGGATTTAAAAGTTTGCTTCTAATTTTAAAAACAATGTTGGTGGAAATCTAAACCCAAGGTATAATCATGGCTAATTATATTCTTTTCAGAGAATTGATAGTGGTCTGAAAGAGGCATCCCTGTTCATATGCATAAATTGCTCCACTCTCGCCACTAAATAGAGAAGGAAAGTTCATCTGCATTGATTAACCAGACTTTTTCAGGTTAATTCTGACCTTCACCATGCTTTGGGGGCTTTCCTTTCCAGCTCAAATAAGGACCAAAAAAATCCAAATATGATCAACATCTGTTAAAATTTTTAAGAAGGTGTTTGTTTTACTTGTGGGAGTTCTTGCAATTCAGTTCTAACAAAGGACTGGTTTTGTTTTCAGAATTCTTAGCAGCTTTCTCTAAATGCTTAGTCTGAAAGGACATTTGACATGTTTGGCGTCTTCTTGGTTCCAGATTCACACAGAATATGTCCGTCTTCCGCAGAGACATGGCCGAAACCCTGCGTTGCGAGGGAGTATCAGAATCGAGCAGCTCAGAAATGATGAGTTGATGATGAACTTGGAAGGTGTTTGATAATGAACAGACTTTGAAGGTTGGGGAACCACAATATTGTTAGATAGGTTTTGACTTTAATAGAAAATATTTTTTTAAATAACTTCTGCCTTTTTATATCTCTGGCATAAATGTAAGGATTTGTAACACTGGAAACAATGTAAAATCACACTTGGCATTAAGAACCATTTTGAACTTCCGTATCCAAACTTCTTATCCCCTTTCACAATTAAATGGTGCAGAAACAATATCTAACCAAAGAACAAAATACAATGTGTATTTTCTTTCTGAAATTGCATTGCTGGGAAATTTCAGTTCCTGCGATTAGACCAATATCAGAGAGTTTTTAAAAAAGTGATGTCATATCTATTTCTCTCATAGCTTCATCTAAACTGAGTAACAGAAAGCATAATTTGTAAACAATATGGCTATATGTAGATATGTAGATTTTTTTAAATCTTGTGTCTTAAGTGCACTGTTGACGAGCAAAAGATTGGCAGAATGCAAATTAACAATTCTGGATTAAAGTAAGACAATGGTACCTTTTTGAAGCTTACAGGTGATGATACATTCTTTAATTGAGTATGAATAAATGTTCGTTTCACACTCATGTGTTTTGAATGTTTCATTCTAGGGCAAAATACAGAGCTGCAGTTTGTGTTTTAACTGCAAAAGTATTCCTTGCACAAGAATTACCAGTACACTCCTACACAGGTCTACACAGAAGAAAGTCCTATTGTTTTCATTTGGGCTTACTTTCAGGTAATTGTGAATAGGATTGCCTGTAATTGTGCATAGGATTAAAATGAATTTTAATATTTTTAAAGAAATAGACGGCTCCTGTCACAGCACCTAAAGGGCATATTCGTCTTAAATGCCCCTACATAGATCAAGTACAGGCATGGCCAAACTTGGCCCTCCAGCTGTTTGGGACTACAACTCCCATCATCCCTAGCTAACAGGACCATTGCTCAGAGATGATGGGAATTGTAGTCCCAAAACAGCTGGAGGGCCAGGTTTGGCCAGGCCTGAAGTAGGAGAACCCTGGAAGTTAGCCCTGCTCACCAAGGGTCCATGGTGCACAGGGAATCCACTTTTATTTGGATTAGGGTTCTGTGCAAAGAACTGTTGCCAGCCATTTGTCCTCTCCACAGTTGCACAGTACTCAGTATCAACTGTGGGGAAATGAGTGTGCTTGGTGCTGGGATGGTTTTTCACCGGTCCTCTGACTCCTTATTCAGGCAGCATCCCGCATGGGATACAGGCGATGGTGCGCCTTTCAAAATCTTGAACCTGCAATCATTTAGGCTCAGATTCTCGTAGTAAGGCTGGGGGGAAAGCCCTGCCTGAGACCTTGGAGAATGGCTAGGTGAACCTGTGGTTTGCCTCGGTATGTTTCATGTGGGTGCCCAGATTACATTTTGTTAAAAGTTGGCGTTTTGCTCCTTCTGTTGATACAGGAGGAGAGACCTGTCGCTCGTAACTCACTTCAGCCCTCAAAAAAAGCAAGGAACTTTCATTCTGTCAAATTATTTGTTTCGAGAAATGAGGTGCTCCAGTCCAAGGTGCTTTTTTCTCTCTCCATCCCCGTAAACAACACCTGACTTCCACGAAAATCTGTACCTCCGCATTGAAAGGCTGAGATCCAAACTAGTTTTTCCTTAGCTTGTGGCTTCCTTTGTAATGTCGTGGGAGGAAATGCTGTTTGGGTGCAATCTGTCTCTGTCTGCAGATCAGTCGTTCTTTTCGTTGGGCCTGAACCAGCTTCTCTCTTGAAAGCTGGACTTGAAAAGCCTCGTAACTGAGCACTCTGGATTTAGTTCTGCTTCCTCGTAGTACCGTGTTTCCCCTTTTTTAAGACACCGTCTTATAACTTTTTTCCCTCAAAAAAACACACAGTGGCTTATTTTCAGGGGGTGTCTTTTTTTTAAAAAAAAAGTGCTGGTACAACTGGGACCCACTGGCTCAGGATGCTCGGTGCTCTCTTCTGCACATTGCTGGGCGCGTTGTTGGCGCTGCCAGTTCCGAGCGCCTGCAGGGTGGGGTGGGGGTGGCAGTGCTTTAAACCCCCAACCCTGTAGAAAGCAATGGAAGTTATGGACTGTAACAATCCTTAAGAGGCGCAGGTCTTAAAAAACCCCTGGTATCACCCTTGAAGCACAGCCTTCCAAAGTCAGGGGGGAATAGGTCTGTTTAGACAAAGGAAAGGATCGGGGGTGATTCTGTGCCCTGGGACCCACAGAACTACTTTAAAAATCCCAACCTGGGGGGGGGGTCAAATAGTGAAGCCCCATAGCCCTGTAGCAACAGAAGGCACATTCTGAAGCACCCGAGCTGTTCGGTTCCATAAAAAATCCAGGAATTGTAAAATTAACAACAATAATGGGGGGGCACTCTATCCAAAGAGTTAAGAAGGAATGGGAAAGTGTTGAGTTATATATGGAAAAATATGGAAAGGAAAGTTAGTTAAAGATAAAAAATAAATAATTATCGCAAGGGGAAAAATAACATCATAAAGGGTAATAATATTAAATATAAAATAGACAACACAACAGAAAAAGCAAGTATATGACTAAATGAGATCGCACAGGAGTGAGGGAAGTGGGGAGAGAGGGAGGGGGGTAAGGAATGGAAGGAGGCAATGGTTGGAGGAGGGTATAGGGGGATGAATTAAAGGAAAATTAAGACTGAGAAGCGTATGGTTTTTGTTTTTTAAAGATGCAAAGGCTTGCAATCAGCCAAAGTATAGAGCCCAACTTCTAGGAGACTGCGATCTACTTGCGGATTTATAAACTGGAGGTGATCTACCCCCGTTATATTGGTGTTCAGGTCAGAGTTGTTTTTAGAGAGAGGAAATATCCCATTTTTGAGGTTAAAGTAAAAGTTCCTGACCTTTTTTTTATAATGAGGAAATGCTGCTAAAACTCCGTTCTTCATTCCACGAAGGGGAGAGGGGGCGGGGCCGGGTGCTCAAAGACAAAAGAAATGGAAAAGGAGATAGCGATCAAATCCAGCCTCGCATTCATGCAGCCGTCGGGAGAGGCAGGGGCTGCAGCCGAGTGCTGCTTCACAAACAAACGGGGGAAAGTGCTTAGAACCCAGAGAATCCAGCTGAAAAACACGAAGCAGCAACAGCAATTGCACACACACCATCCCAAGCCAGCACAGTAACCAAGTCCCAAAAGCAAGAAAGGACTCAGCAAACACTGCTGCGGCCGGCGTTGCTGCTGCTGACTCGGGGAGCTCAGTGATCTCTTCCGCACAGCGCCTATCACTATGGCTTATTTTCGGGGTACGGTTTATATTTCTCAAATGCTTAGAAATGCTGCTATGGCTTATTTTATGACTACGCCTTAAAAAGGGGGAAACACGGTATATGGCTTCTGGCTCCCTGGAGCATATAAATCCAACGCCGAGATTCACGTTTAATACAAAACTTCCAGATAAATAAGATCATTCCTGAAACGTGATGCACATATTTTGAACAGCTTCTCGACCACCGTTAAGAGCTGAAACTTATTGGAGTACATGGACATATGAACCGGCCCGCTTTTAGACATGGAAATGGGTGCCGTAGCACTTGGCTTTGGGTTTTTACGGTTCCAGCTGCTGTTGTTCAATCTATCCGTTGTTCCAAGGAACCCTGCCAAAATTAGTTAAGTCCAGAATTTAATCCTTTAAATGGGTTTTTTATCTGTGCAATAACACCCCTCCCTCTAGTGTTCTTAATTGCCCTACTTTACGTAGTTCTCTTTCCTGTGCCCTATTTTCTCCATAGCTATGGGCCAGGCATGAACATAATAGAGGGGAAATAATTGGGATGGGGAATATTCTAAAAGCATCCGAGAAGTAGGCAATAGTAGTTTCCTCTGAATTGAGTACGTGGGAGTTTAAATTGCAGCTATCAATTTAACAAATTAGGATTTTCAGTTTGATTCGTTCCACTAAAGCATTGTATAGACACGAGATGAAACCAAGCACCTACCAGGCTTTTACATAGAGAAGTACAGTGGTCCCTCGACTTACGAACTTAATCCGTTCCGAATGCACATTCGTAGGTCGAAAAGTTCGGAAGTCGAAACACGGTTTCCCATAGGAAAAAAAATATTCGGAAAAATTCGTAAGTCGACAAAACCGCATTTAAAAATTCACAAGTCGAGGAAACCGCATTTAAAGCTGCCAACAGTTTCCGTTCGGATGTAGAAAAATTCATAAGCGTGCGGCCATTTGTCCCGTTCGCAAGTCGAAACCTACGGATGTCGAGTAATTCGTAAGTCGAGGGACCACTGTAAACAAGTATGTTTTGCTTTGTAGCCCAGCAAAGGCTGTGTTGCTTGACTTAAAAAAAAAAACCATAGCTGCCAAAAAAAAACCCCTTTTTTTGCGGGAAACTACCTTAATCTAAGCCACAGCTATCAACTTTCCCTTTTTTTGCTGGAAATTCCATATTCCAGCGCCGTTTCCCGCTGCTATCTTGGATTGTTAGATATACCGTAGACTGTCCCCAGGACAGGTGAGGCTGCTGATCCCTTATTTTCAAATCCGAAAGTGGACAGTTATGAAAAAAAATGAAAGGTGTGGGGAGGGGAGAGGGGCCGATCTAGCTCTCTTAGAAAAATACTCAGTTTCCTCTTACATAAGAATGCTTCGGAGGAATGCAGTTTGTGGTGCCTATGCACTTCATAAAATAATTCCTCCGACTTTTTAATGTTTTATTGTGGTGTGTGTTTATGGTGACAGCAAACCTTTCAAACTATCGAGAAATACCATGTTTCCTTGCCGTATTAAAAAATAATGGTGGTGCAGATTTTATGTACCTTAGTTTAAGAGTGCTGCTTTGACAACATTCTTTTTGAGGTTTACAGAAAAGCGTAATAAAATATGTAAGTTACATTTCTACAAACAAAAGGCCCATAACATAAGTTATTTATAAGCGTGAGATCTAAACTGTATCACGATAAATAAACTCTAATGGATACCTGCGCCATCCACCCTAATGTAATTTGCCCAACAAAAGTGTTTGAAACAAAGTTATATTTAGTAGAGGGGGGGGAATCTGGTAAGGACTTGAGTATTGTTGGATAAAATACAAAGAATAAAATGGAACAGAGTAGTAAGCTGCCTTTGTGGGCTAACTGGTCTGCATCTGGTCTGTGTACTGACATCGACCTGTAACGTGCTATTCCTCTTAAAGTAGATACCTGTTGGATGCAAATAATTATGAAGGGCAGAAGGACATCCTTGCTTGGTACCAGTGGTAAAGGTAAAGGGGCCCCTGACCATCAGGTCCAGTCGTGTCCGACTCTGGGGTTGCGGCGCTCATCTCACTCTATAGGCCAAGGGAGCCGGGTCATGTGGCTTCCGGGTCATGTGGCCAGCATGACAAAGCTGCTTCTGGCGAACCAGAGCAGCGCACGGAAACGCTGTTTGCCTTCCCGCCGGAGCGGTCCCTATTTATCTACTTGCACTTTGATGTGCTTTCGAACTGCTAGGTTGGCAGGAGCTGGGACCGAGCAACAGGAGCTCACCACGTTGCAGGGATTCGAACCGCCAACCTTCTGATCAGCAAGCCCTAGACTCTGTGGTTTAACCCACAGCGTCACCTGGGTCCCTGGTACCAGTGAACCAAGGTTAATTCTAGAGATGACAAAAGCTGGCCAATGTACTTTGGCATGCTTCTCCCTTCAAGTCACACCAGCTGCAATTCATGCAATGCTGCCATGCATTTCCACTGCACAGCAGTGTTGTCAGGCAGAGCTTGCTGTGTCTAGCAGAGAGGATACTGTCCACTGTTGTCCATAGTTTTGAATTGAAATGGTTGCAGTTATGATTGGCAGTGCAAGAAATGCCACGCTTCCCCGTGCAGATGCCAAACTGGAACGCTGCTTCTTTATCCATACCTTAGAGCAGAGCTTCTCAAACTGCGGGTCGTGGACAACCAGTGGCCTATAAGCTTCATTTAGGTGGTCCATGCCATGTCCATGTAAAATAGGCATACTGGTTTTAATTGCATTTTTACTGCTTTTTTTCTATCTCTTACATTGCATTATGTTAAGCAGGGGTCAGCAAACTTTTTCAGCAGGGGGCTGGTCCACTGTCCCTCAGACCTTGTGGGGGGCCGGACTATATACATTTTGGGGGGGAGGTGAACAAATTCCTATGCCCCACAAATAACCCAGAGATGCATTTTAAATAAAAGGACACATTCTACTCATGTGAAAACATGTTGATTCCCAGACCATCCGTGGGCCAGATTTAAAAGGCGATTGGGCTGGATCCGGCCTCTGGGCCTTAGTTTGTTTACCCATGGTGTTAAGGTTTGAATTGTATGGAATGCAGATTGTAATACAATAAAATACAATGTTAAGAAATAAAAGAAGCAATTAATAAGCATGCAACTTCTAGCACAGGAAAAGGTAAAGAAAAAAGGTAAAGGACCCCTGGATGGTTAAGTCCAGTCAAAGGCGACTATGGGGTTGCAGCGCTGATCTAGCTTTCGGCCAAGGGAGGCGGCGTTTGTCCGTGGACAGCTTTCCGGGTCAAGTGGCCAGCATGACTAAACTGCTTCTGGCACAATGGAACACCATGACAGAAACCAGAGCGCAGGGAAATGCCGTTTACCTTCCTGCCGCAGTGGTACCTATTTATCTACTTGCACTAGTGTGCTTTTGAACTGCTAGGCTGGCAGAAACTGGGACAAAGCAATGGGAGCTCACCCCGTGGTGTAGATTTGAACCGCCAGCCTTCCGATCAGCAAGCCCAAGAGGCTCAGTGGTTCAGTCCACAGTGATGCGCAGCAGTAATTATTTAAGCAGAGTTCTTCATTGAAATAATAAAAGCTTTATTAAGTTTAAAATAAAGTTCTTCATAAAATAGTAAACAGTTACAGAACACAGACTCGGCTCTATACTGGCACACACTCTGAGAGAAAGATGAGCATGACTGTTCAGTTAAGTCACATCGCCTGGAACTGGCAGTTAAGCCTAGAATGACAATTGACAGTTATGACAGTTGGGGTTCTAGCCTGCTTTGCTGTTCCTGCTCTCATGCTTCTTTGTCACATGACACACAGAGCCACCCACACCCCTGGCACAGAACAGTTGCTACAACAGGCCAAAAAAAATCATTTAAGGAATTTTCAAGCAGGCCTTGAAGTTGGCCATTAGCAGTTAGCAACCAGACATCAAGATGTGAGTAGACACATGTCACCACTTTCCCCACTTTGGTGAGGTGCATATCAGTGGCATGTGGTCAGTGTAGGGAGGCTAGGATAGTCCCCTAAATGTCTCAGGTAAATTAGAGTACCGTATTAAAGTCTTATGCCTCCTTCCCAAAGCCCAGGAAGCTTCTGCCCGGCTTAGGAAGGTAGGTGTGAGGCTCCAACATCGTCCAAGAGCCCTCCCAGCTTTGGGAAGGGGGCAGCAGGGCTCAGCATCCTGTCAGAGGCCTGGCACCTCCTTTCTAAAACCCAGGAAGTGTCTGCCTGGCTTAGGGAGGGAACCGTACACATCCGGGGGGTGGGGGGCTCCCAGTTGCCCTTGCAAGTTGGTTCTCTGGTCCTAACTGTCCCCCTACAAAAAAAATCACCTTACGTGCTAATTTCAATTAGCAGATAAATTTTAATGCAAATGTGCACCCTGTCTTTTGGCAATGCCGAAGTGGTCACTTTACTTCTCAGGCTGATGCATGTACCGTTAGGGGGCAACAAAGACTGGCATCAGGGGTTGGCACTGTTGGAGACTTGCCAGGGTCCGTGTCTAAACTGGGGCCTGTTGCCAATCCCTAGAGTCCATAGCTGTCAACCCTCCCTTTTTTTGCAGGAAACTCCCTTATTCCAAGCCACAGCTGTCAGCCTTCCCTTTTTTGGGTTGGAAATTCCCTTATTCCAACGCCGTTTCCCGCTGCTGTCCCGGATTGTTAGATATACCGTAGACCAGGCATCCCCAAACTGCAGCCCCTCCAGATGTTTTGGCGTACAACTCCCATGATCCCTAGCTAACAGGACCAGTGGTCGGGGAAGATGGGAATTGTAGTCCAAAACATCTGGAGGGCCGAAGTTTGGGGGTGCCTGCCGTAGACTGTCCCTGGGACAGGTGAGGCTACTGCTGATCCCTTATTTTCAAATCCGAAAATTGACAGCTGTGCTAGAGTCTCCTGGCCCTTTTCCCCCTCCTCACTGTTGCTGTCTTCTCTACCTGCTCTTTCCATGCAAGTAAACAGTGAGCAGAGGGGAAAAGGAGGAACAATAACTGCAGCGTACTTTATTCTCTCCCTCAGGGATATAGTGTATATTTGGGACTAGAGGGAGAGCAAGCAAATGGGCATTGGCAATAGTAAGGAGGAGGAGGAGGAGGAGGAGGAGGAGGAGGAGGAGGAGGAGGAGGAGGAGGAGGAGGAGGAGGAAGCACTTGGGGAAAGGGGAAATCTGTTGCGAGCATCTCATCCACAAGCTCCTCAAAATCTGGTACATGGAGCTGTCACTGCTAAAAATTGGCCGCTGTTTCTTTAATGCTGGGGAGCTGGGTCAGCATGAGTCAGCAGCCTGCAGTGACTCATGCAACCTTTCACCTAATTGTATTGTACCTGTATATATGTTAGTGGTGTTTGTTGGTTGGTTGGGTACATTGGTTGGTTGGTTGGAGAAAGCTGGTGGTGTTGATGTCTGTCATTCTGCAGTTAAAGGCTTTTAAGAATAAAAGCAGAATATACTCTGCAAGGACACTTTTCGTGGAGTCTTTTGTGCCAGGCAAAGCAGGTCAGAAGCTTTGCCATATTTTTCCAAAACACTGACAGGAGCTTCATTACAAATCCGGTACTTGTGCTTCATTAGAAGCACAAGGCAATATAAGATTATTCTAGCCAACAGGGTGAAAATGACAAACTGGTTAGCCAGTGTCGGATGCAATGTCACAAAGTCCTACAAAATCCCCACCTGCAGCTGATGCCTTACAGTCAATATAATGTGTGGGAAAGAGGTGGGGTTTTTTAGCACTTTGCCACACATTAACTAAGCCCATATTTAATACACCGGCATGCATGACACTTTGTTTTTAAAAAGCCGTGTCAGCAAAACCAAAGCAAGACAACAGAGCCAAGCTAATCTGCTTCTTGGTACCCACTTCATTTCTTCAGAAAGGAATATCTGGCAGTACTTCTAATACGATGACGTGGAAATCCATCCTTCCTTCATTGTGCAATGCTATCCATCTTGCTGTCCTCCTTGTCTTGTTGTGGAGGCAATATATGCAACTCCATAGGAATTTCCGAGTAATGTAATATCAATTAATGTTCCATTATTATAAAATGCTACCTGTCTTTTTAAAAGGTTCTCATTGCATCGCTTTCTCTTGATCTCCTTCCAGAAGCCTGTCCACCTTGCCTCGCCTCTTCATTTAAAAAGTAATAATAATGGAATGTAAACATGTCAAGCAAAGCAGATAATAATGGGTTATATGGCTTCAACTGGAGTTCTATCAAACGGTGAAAAGGATCTACTTTACGGACAGCCAAGGACTTCATTGAAGCTCTGGGTGTAGCCCACTTGCACTGGGGCCAAAGAGGGTAGTGAGCAACATCATGCTCCAGATTGAAAACTAGCTTTCACAGAAACGTGGCCCAATTCAGAGATCCATAAATCCATTTTTAAACTCGCACAGCTTAAAAAAAATATGAAAGACTCTACAACTCTGGGAAAGGGATGGTTCAACTGACACCCCAGCAGTGTAGGAAACTGCTTCCCTGTTGCTCTCATAGGTCCTGAATGGGGCAACTGTGCCCCTGAAGGACCAGGTGTGCAGCCTGGGCATCATTTTGGACTCACAGCTGTTCATGGAGGTGCAGGTTAATTCTGTGTCCAGGGCAGCTGTCTATCAGCTCCATCTGGTACGCAGGCTGAGACCCTACCTGCCCACGGACTGTCTCACCAGAGTGGTGCATGTTCTAGTTATCTCCCGCTTGGACTACTTGCAATGCACTCTACGTGGGGCTACCTTTGAAGGTGGCCCAGAAACTGCAACTAATCTAGAATGCGGCAGCTAGACTGGTGACTGGGAGCAGCCGCCAAGACCATATAACACCGGTCCTGAAAGACCTACAATGGCTCCCAGTACATTTCCAAGGACAATTCAAAGTGTTGCTGCTGACCTTTAAAGCCCTAAACGACCTCTGCCCAGGATACCTGAAGGAGCGTCTCCACCCCCATTGTTCAGCCCGGACACTGAGTTCCAGTGCCGAGGGCCTTCTGGTGGTTCCTTCGCTGCGAGAACTGAGGTTACAGGGAACCAGGCAGAGGGCCTTCTCGGTAGTGGCCCCCGCCCTATGGAACGCCCTCCCTTCAGATGTCAAGGAAATAAACTATCTGACTTGGAAGACTTCTGAAGGCAGCCCTGTTTAGGGAAGTTTTAATGTTTGATCTTTTATCATAGTTTTAATATTCTGTTGGGAGCCTCCCAGAATGGCTGGGGAAACCCAGCCAGATGGGCGGGTTATAAATAATAAATTATTATTATTAGTCATGTGGTCTGCATTTTCTGGATTGCCATACAGATTAGAATTCGGATTTGGTCTGGATTGGTCTGGACCAAATCAGGTCTGACCTGAATTTACAAAGCGAGACCACAAATTGGATTGCTGGTTCCATGCACAGTCCTGCTATTCTGTCCTAAGACACTGATAAATAATTATTTTTGGTTGTTATTTTATTACTGTTCCCCTTCCATTATAATTGTGCTGAAAGACCTCCAAAAGGGCAAGTAATGTATATAGAAATGTGCATATTGCCTTCTCCCAGAGGCTCAGGGCAACTTACAACATTGTATGAAACATTCATTAGTATTAATTAACACAGAGTGAATAATTAACATCAAATCCGGATTAAAGAGAAAATTGAAACTATAAATGAATTTCCCTGGCAAAGCTCCAGAAAATGGCATTGGTATTAAAAGGCTGCATTAATATGCTCTTGTGTTCAGATCCTGCTTGTGGGTACCCTACTAGCATCTGTTTGACCACTGTAAGAACAGGACGCTGGACTAGATGGCTCATTGTGCTGGTCCAGCAGGCTCCTCTTCTGTTTGCTGGCCCAAGGTCATCTGCCTGTTTCCCATTAAGAGGCTACAAATTACTCCACTGAAAAAGACATAGGACTAACCTATGGTACATGCAAACTTGGGGGGTTAGTGTACCAGCTCTTGATCATATATCCTGACATCTCCCTTTCCAGTCCCTCTCTTACCTGTGCCATTAGAGTCGTCTTCTTCGTCTTTGGTGATCACTCGTTGTTGTTGTTTAGTCGTGTCCGACTCTTCGTGACCCTATGGACCATAGCACGCCAGGCACTCCTGTCTTCCACTGCCTCCCGCAGTTTGGCCAAACTCATGTTGGTAGCTTCGAGAGCACTGTCCAACCATCTCGTCCTCTGTCGTCCCCTTCTCCTAGTGCCCTCAATCTTTCCCAACATCAGGGTCTTTTCCAGGGAGTCTTCTCTTCTCATGAGGTGGCCAAAGTATTGGAGCCTCAGCTTCAGGATCTGTCCTTCCAGTGAGCACTCAGGGCTGATTTCCTTCAGAATGGATAGGTTTGATCTTCTTGCAGTCCATGGGACTCTCAAGAGTCTCCTCCAGCACCATAATTCAAAAGCATCAATTCTTCGGCGATCAGGCTTCTTTATGGGCCACCTCTTACTTCCATACATCACTACTGGGAAAACCATAGCTTTAACTATACAGACCTTTGTCGGCAAGGTGATGTCTCTGCTTTTTACTCGTAGCCAAGTAAGATTGTCTTCCATGAACACGGTTTTAACAGAGTGAGGCATCCACGTCAAGTGGCAGGTGCAGCCAGCAGCTGGATAACATAGCTTTGAACACTAAATAACCTGCCCTCCATCCCTTAAACTAGCCTGCTTCTCTCAGGTGAAGCTGAGGGTGCTTTCTCATCACCAGAGCTGAACATGAGATGGGCAGGAGGGGAAGGAGACAGGCATAATCTTGTCCTTTGCCTGGTCAGCTCTGGTTACCTGCTCCAGCCCCTTTGTGACTTCAGAGCCCCCTCTGTGACATCAGATCAGCTGAGATAATGACATCAAAAGAGGCAAAACACGGAGAGAGGGCAGGGACATTGCCTGAGAGAAGAAAAACACCGTACTTTATACCCAGCTAGTTTACCTGTAGACTCCAGACGTAACAGTATGAGAATTCCGTGAGGCAAAAGAACTCTGGTCCTTTGTGAGGTGGAGGGAGAATGTATCTCACTCTCCTTCCATATCCTCCAGCATTTCTACAATGAAAATAACAACAACAAGAACATTTTTATTATTTTTGCCCAGTCACTCTGGGTGGCTTCCAACACACACACACACACACATTAAAAAAAACTTCCCTATAGATTGTATAGTTACTTATCTCCTTGGCTCAAGGGTCGCATAACTTCATACCCTCCAACATTTCTCAAATGGAAATAGGGATGCCCTAAGGAAAAGCAGGACATTCTAGGATCAAATCAGAAACTAGGATGGCTTCTGTAAATCTGGGACGGTCCCTAGAAAATAGGGACACTTGGACTGCTCTACATTACCTGGTGCCCACTTCCACAGACTTTCCACTGGTACAACTTTTGCTCCACAGAAGAAGAGATGGATGCATCATATAGCACATTGTGTGATGGAGAGAGTAAAGGGTTGGACCTGTTCACACACTATACAAAGTTGTCCAAACCAGACCTTTGTTGTTGATTTGCTGGGGCCCTTGTTCTGCTTGACATCCTGCTAGACTTTTCTCCAAAGCTCCTGGCAATGTACACTTTATCCTTCTCCTTGCTGCTCTCTCCCAGGGGAGAGGCCTGGGCAATTCAGTCTGTGTTGTCTTGTGACATTTATGCAGGATGTGGGGGTGGTGCTTATTTTTAAATTTAGTTCCATACGACTGCATGAAATGCTGAACGAAGCCATTTCCATCCCGTGTCTTTGGTGGAAGTGATGAGATTCTGCAACCCTCAATATTTGTTTGTTTGTTTTTAGGTTGCACATCTAGACATGCGCTTTCCTGGAAGCAACACAGTGAATGCAATGGATAGGGTTCCCTCCCCCCTCCCTCATTGCCTGCTTCTGTTTCCTTCCCCCAGGAGCAAATCCAGATCCTCAAAATTGGTAGCCTAACTGGGAATGTGCTGTTAAGAAGCATGGTAGATGGAAATGAGAACAGGCAAGTTGCTGGGTTGCCTATTTCAAAATATTAAGAATTCCCAGCTTGATTAGAGGGAAGGAGGAGGTGCCATTGGAAAGAGTGGCAGGAGTGTGTGTGTTTAAACACCTCTTTGATGCATTCCCAGGTGACTTATACCAGGCTCCCTCTGCACTACACCTCTAAAGTGCCTCTTTAAGCAGTCATGGCTCCCCCCCCCCCAGAGAATCCTGGGAGATGTAGTTTGTTTAAGGGTCCTGGGAATTGATGGGACTCCCAACAATTTACAGAGCTGTGTAACAACAACCCACGCCTCTTCGAGGGATCTCTGGGAACTGTAGTTCTGTGAGGGGAATAGGTGGGTCCCATAACAACCCATATATGTGTATCTGAAGAAGTGCGCATGCACACGAAAGCTCATACCAAAATAAAAACTTAGTTGGTCTTTAAGGTGCTGCTGGAAGGAAATTTTTTTATTTTGCTTCAACCCATATCAAACTACACTTCCCAGGATTGGCGGGGGTGCGGGCGGGCGGCATGGCCGTTTAAAGTGGTATGATACTGCTTTACGTGTATAGCACAGAATGGGACCCAGAATCGGGGAATTCTAGTCACTTCCACGAAGTAAGCGTCAAAACGCGAAGCAGCCTCCTTCATTCGCTTTTACGCCTGCACGTGTTCCTCCAGGAGCACACCTCGGTTGGGCAGGAGAGATTCGTCTCCCGGCTCTCCTCTCCTGCGGCTGCTCCTCCAGCAATTCATCCCCCAGGCAAGCCAAATTCCCCCGAAGTCAAGCAAGTGGCGATGGAGCCGGAGTGTGTGTGTGTTTGTGTGTGAGAGAGGGGGGGGAGAGAGAGCGCCACGGCCTTGCTGTCTCTGCGCCCTTGCCTGGCCTCCAAGGTGCTGGGTGTTGAATCTGGCAAGAGATGCCAAAGTATTCTGCCCTGTATCCAGATCCTTCTCATCTTTAGGGATTGGAATCGCTCAGTGGGGGCGGGCCGGTGGGGGGGGGGCATGATCCGGATCCAGCACATCCCTTGAAGGAATCCTATAGGAGGACCAATTCCCTTAACTCCTGCTGGGCGTCGCCAAACTGCTGCAAACAGTGAATATTTAACAGTATTCATTTCGGCCTGGGTCTGAAGGGTCTCAAATGCGCAACGTAGCCGCACTCTGACAGCAGCATCATATCAAGAGGGCGAGAGCTGTCTTTTCAATGCTGATACACCCCTTTCATTCCTGATGCTTAAAAAGATAAACACACCACCACTCATCCTAAAAAAACTTAAACTGAATTTTCTTACATTTATTAGAATAATATTTCTTTCTTTCTCCCCACCCCCTGTGCACACTTCAAACGATTAGCATCACCTTCACCTTTCTCATTGTTGGGAAGGATACCAAGTGGAAAACTTCGCAAATAGAAGAACTACCGGTAGCTGAAAATGCATGGATTTTCCGAAATGAATAAATTATAACAAGCTCATGTTGTTGTTTTTTAAACCAAGTAACTAAAATGAATTAAATAACACTATGAAATATGAATATGGTGATGCATAAATCGCCTGCAATTTAACGAATTAATTGAACGTTTTCACTGGCTTTCCTAGGCTAGTAAAAACCCGAACACCGTTTGTAGAATTAGGTCTTTTACATGCATGTTTTCTGCATGGGCTACGATATATTACAGGGCCTCTCCATAAAATATTCTGAAACATTTATATTGAGATATAAAACGGCATCTCCGGTAATAAACTCACCTGATCGTGAACAGAAAACATTTATTTACAGGATGTGACCCTGTAAAAGCCCGCCCTGGATATTATTTCACAAGTTTTTGTTGTTGTTGTTGTTGCTTTTTTATGACGGGGCGGGGGTGGAAGAGTGCAAATATAAAGTCGCGTTTAAGAATACCACCTGTCCTAAGTTATTAATTATAAAATATAATTAAAGTAAAAAGTACAGAACGTCAACATATTAAACTTAAAAGCTAATATTAAAAAAGAGTTAATATTTAATAAGGTAGCCAAGCCCTACACAACTGGGTAAAGCAGAGAGAGAGAGAGAGAGATCTTCCAAAGAAAAATGTATTGTTTATATGATTATCAAAGACTCCGTGATATATTATCCATTTTGCCAAAATAATATAGATATCTTTTTTTTAAAATATAGTAATAAAAACATACTAGCGCCTTTTAAAACCCACTATTACTTACCACCCCTTTTCATATTGTACTATCAGAGACACTTTGGAATTGGTTTAAAAGCACATCATTCATTATTCAAAGCTAATCTTTGCATATTATTCCAGCTCGAGTCTGCCAGGCTCCCTGTGAAATCGTTCGCAAAATTGATAACAGCAGACACACACGCAATAAAGAGATAGCCTTGGGCACCTAGAACTTCCATTATGCAGATCAAGCTGCAATTTCCTCTAACAAAGACTGCCCTGATTCAGGACCGGTGTCGCTTTATTTATTGCTGTGCCTGCGCGCAAGTGTGTGTATGTGTGCGTCGCCCCCGCCCCTCTCTTGCAAAAGTCAGGATCCGGCTCGGAGAGGCTCCCCAAAAAGAGGAGGGTGCTTTCTGCTGCGCAAAAAGGCTCGCCTCGGGGGCCGCCTCTCCTCCTCGAGGGGTCTTTCGCCCCTCGCCGGAGCTGGGACTCGGCGCCTGCTTCTTCCCCGGAAAGCTGGCAGAGCAGCTTGCTGGTATCCTGTAAATCCAATTAGCTCCGCTCTATAGGAAACTCAAACTAATGATCAGGCCGCTTAGACACGCCGCGAGAGCAAGCGGAGAGAATCCAATTAGCTCAGCCTCCCAGACGGCAGCGGCGGTAACGGCGGCAGCAGCAGCTTCCCGCCCCCACCCCCCACCCCAAGGCGGGCGAAGGAAGGCCTGCCCGGAGGTGGCCGGAGAGGCAGTGAGAGGGGGAAGGGGACGGGACCTGGCCCAGCCAGCCACTGGCGAAGCAAGAGGTGTGTGTCCAAAACTTTTGGCCTGTCTGCGCCTGTCTAGGGATCTGTCCAACTTCCAAGTTTCCGGCCCTCTGGCTGCTCCCATTCCACCGCGCATCACTTTTAGATTGTAAGCTGCTCGCGGCAGAGACCTTTTATTGGCTTTTGGAACGCCCCACGCACGCTGAGTGCGTAGCAGCAGCAGCAGGAGTGCCAACATGAATAAAATAAAGCCCTGCCCCGCATAATCGATCACAAGATGTGGCACACACGGACCATTTGAATGGCAATGCCTATCAACTTTTTTGGGGATCAGCCCCCTCAAATATCTTATGGGGGACGACGACGAAGGGACTTGGGCCCCTAGGAGCAGCAGTAATAACATTAAAACTAAAATAATGTATAATCAATTCTATATCACACACTTATTGTTTATAGCCGCGCGCACACATAGCATACATTGAAACGGCAATCCACTTTCCTGGAAGCAAACATCACCGAAAATCAGTGGGCCTTACTTCCGATGAGATATGCATAGGTTTGCTTAGTAAAGCATATGTGTCTACATTAAATTGCAAACATTATCTGTTCTCTTTGTATGTGTATGTGTATGTGTGCGCGTGCGCGCACACACAAAACCTATATATAATTGTGTTTTCATACGCACCTTGGAATAAACCGTGTGCTCCTGTGTACGAACAGGTCTCTATTCGTTCTACAAGTTATCAAGCACAGAACATGCACATGAATGAAAGAGAACGGCAACGGAAATACGAATGATACAGACGAAGGAGATACCAGCTGGATCACTCCGGTCGAGAGGGGGCGAGGGCTCGGCCGTGGAAGTGAATGAGGTGTGGGGAGCTTTTTAGCCTGCCTGGGAGCTCCACGCGCGCTCCTGGAAGCGCACGCGGAGCTCCGGCTCAAACCTAAGAGCCCAAGCCTATCCACGCGTGAAGAGGTCAACAGGTTATTCGCAACAACTGCAACGACATTATCTGTGGGCGTATAACTAGACCTGAGATAGGGATATCTTTTTCCTTTGATTTGTTACCACCTTCGCATTTTTAGTTCCTTCTTTCGCGCCGATCTCCTCCTTCACGCGGTCCTCTTCTGTTTACCATGATGGTAGAAGCATCTCCGAAAGGGCAGCCAGGCGCCTGGGGAATGAGCTGGCTGTCCCTGAGACGGTGGGTCTCTTTCCCTTCCCTTAATCGGATTATCAGTGAAAGGAATATCCTTCACATTCCATCTGGGCAGCCTCTTAAAAACGTCCGCCTGGAAAAGAGCGGCGCCTTAATTGAGAGGCGCTCTCCACGTCAGGCAAGCGGCCTCGAAATTACGTTAGGTCATTTTCACAAGGTACTTATATATATGCTTTCCTCTGCGCTAGCTGTCCATTTCCCTGTTTCTTGAGAAAGAGTGGCGGTGGGGGGGGGGGGAATGGATGGATTGCTAGTCCATTGGCTTTTTAATTATTCCTCTTAAACACTCCATAGGCAATCGGATGTCTTTAACATCCATTAGATTGCTCTTTTGAAAAAGGGGCGTAGCGAGACTTGGATTTAGCGCCTCGTCTGGATTCCTCCCCTGGCTTCAGTTCACCTGATCTGCCTTCGGCCCGCCCTTTCATTTAACGCCCATGCAAATCTGAAAAGGCTGTCAGAGTCCCGCAGCTAATGTCAAAGACGGGGCTAAACGGATGCGTTCCTCCTCTGTTCCTTTGGAAATAAAGTCTCCTTTTTACTTTCCATTTTCCTCTTTTGGGTAGCTAAGATTGGATCAGCCAGGCTTCTGTTGTTCCCATTTCCTTAACGGTGGATATAGGAATTTTCCATCCTCTTGGGAAAGTTTTCAGGATTATTATTTTTAATCGCTAGGTTCCTAGGGCGCAAATCACAGTGGGTTGAACTGGCCCCTATTTTAGTGCCATTTAAATAGGAGCAAAACCGGATATAAAAGGAAACGCCGGCCTCGCGTGCGTAAACGTTCCAACCCATGGGGACACCTCGCGCGCGCTTCCCTCCTTTGAGGATAATCTCTTAATAGAGAGGTTTAAGAGCAAAATGCCTTGGAGGGGCCGAATCCCCTCCTAGGATTGTGGCGCGCGTTCCTAACCTGGCCTTACTAAGACGGAGGAGCCGTGAAAAATGCACCCGTGCGCGATGGCTGGGTCTGGAATCCTCCTTGGCAGAGATCAGAGATGTCCGCTATTCTCTCCCCTCCCTTGAATTTAAGAACAGAGGGTTAGATCCGTTTGGAGTTAAGACCCTGAGCACGCTCTCTACGGTTGAATCAGACAGAGACAAACAGACATAGGCTAAGATTCCCTTGCAAGCAAACAAGGGTCGAGGCGCCAGGTGCTACGCTTCATTCTGCGAACCACCGGCAGCGGGTGTCCTGGGGTAACGCCGGTGTGGAATCGGAAGCAATTGCTCTTAATTTCAATGGAACAGACTAAGCCATCGGAGCCTCAATCTGGCAGCCTGCGTGGATCAGTCCCCAAGAACTCCGGGAACCAAAAGGGTGCTCCACCCCTTGGCCACTTCCAATGCAGACATCCTCCTCCATTTCAGTCCCAAAACGCAGACTTCCGTTCATTAAATGTGATTATAGATACAGTATTATAAGGTGTGTGTTTATATTATTATGATACATATGTGATGTACATACTGTATAATGAATTAGGTTCCATGTCATATATACAGTATATATATATACCTGGGTCCACGCGAATACACCAGGGAAAATATGGAAAATTGGGTGTGGGAAAATAAATTGTGTGGCACGAAAAAAAGAGAGCGAGAGCGCGCAGATATGTGTGCGTGCACACGCAGAGAGACATATAAAATCTTTACTAGGAAGAGACAAGGGTCCGAAGGAGACAGCGGTCGCCTTCTCTTTTGCAGTCTCCTCGAGAGGAGCCGGGTCCCACTTTCCCAGAAGGAAGGAAAGGGACTTGGCTTTGCGGAGGACGGAGGGAACCGCGCGGGGCCTCCTGTTTCGTGGCCGCCTTTCCGCGCAATAAGCCCAATAAAACTCCGCAGGTCTCTTTGCATTTACTGTTGCCATTTAAATTATTCAGTGTGTTGCGGTAATTGAATCCTAAGCTTTAAAAACTAATATACTCCCTCCTTGTCACCGCTTTCTGAAATCACGAAATCAGCCCTAACAGGTGCTGATCAAATACTATTACATTCTATTAAAAGGAAAATTCTATTCCCTGTTTTCATTTCCCTTTATAAAGGGGAAACTAAGTAAATGCATTTGAACGTTATTTAATTTTTAACGCTTTTAGTCCAATTTGGACGTTAGGGAGCGTCTCCAAACTCACAGAACCAGACGGCGGGGCAATAAGTTTCGCTGACAGGAATTAATCCAAAACGGAATCCCTTCTTCCGAGCTCCCTCTCGGAGACGGAGGCTGCGCCTTGCAAACACCGGCCAGGCCAGGCTGATCCAAGAGGGAGGCGAGCAATTTCTTGTCATGAGGTGGAAAGAAACGGAGGCTGAGACAAATAGAACACTGGGGAAACTCCACCACGAAGAATGATGCGCTGTGTTTCAACAGATCTACTAAAAGGCATCAAGCCGAAGAAAGGCCACTTTAGTTTCTGATATATTTTATATGCACATACCACGCAGAACAGATTTGATTCTGGGTAAATCTGAGAGCCTTTCCTCCTCCAGGGAAAAGCACTTGGTGATTCTCTTCTCCCATTTGCAGAAATTGGGAGAGGGTTGAGTTCCTTCCCCCTACCCCAGCTCCTGGGTCAAACATTTGTTATGGATTGCTGCAACCTGACATATTTTATTTTCTTATTTTATTTTAAAACCCCACCCGCCAAATAAACACGCCATGGAGTGCCCTGTTAAATACCTCTGGATATGTGGATGTTACCAAAATGCTCGCCTCTTCGTTGGCCTGGGGTTGTTTTCCAGAAAGCCTCTGAAAGCCCACCTTCATTCTTAATCAGAGGGAGACTTGTCCTGTCTAAATACCCCTGGCTGACAGTCCTTAGGCATTTTTTTTACTCGGGCCTGAAGTCCCACTGGGTCCAAGGAGACTTATTTCCCAGTAAATATTCGTATGGGGGGGGGTCTGCTTCGGATTCCCCAAACTAAAGGGGGGGAGGAAAGAGGGGAATAACTCTGGACTTCCCAAACCAGAATGGTATCCTCTTATTTGCATTTAAAAACAAAAGCATCTCCCCAACCCCTTAAAATGGGGCGCGGAGTGAGGAATCGGCCCAGTTGCGGCCAGCCAGCGCCTTCCTCCCTTTTGCGCACGGTTTGCAAACAAAGCAATATATAGGAAAGAGGGGCATCGATCCCAAATTAATCCACCGAGGAGGGACGGAGAAGCCTCGGCAACGGCCAGCCTGGATTTCTGTTCAACTAGCATATTTGTTAATGATTCCAAAGGGTGGGAAGGGGGGAAGGGGGGAAGGGGAGGAGAGGGGGGGAGGGGAGCCCCCCCCTAGCAATTGCTCAGGTTTGTTCAATTTCATATCGCTAATTTCGAAAGGCAACCCTCGCAGATGCTCATTGCAATATCCGCCCCGCATTATCTTAGCTAATAAATTTGACCTATTGTTCGTTTGTTAAAATGATGTCACCACGGAACAGTCCCTAAGCTCCTATTCCAATGAATTAGGCCTTTATTGAAACCCGGGAGCCAATGGGAGGAGAGAGGCTTGTTTGGGGTGGCCAATGGCAGCTGCGGGAGAGAAATTAGAAGCAGGAACTCCAGGTTTGGTTCAAAAAAAGATGACAGAGAGCCTGGCGAGCTGGACCAGTCTTGGCAAAGTTTCAGTGTGACATCCATACAAACCAAGAGGACCTTACATGGATCTACTGTGAAAAAAGGAAGGGGAGCGTTTTTATAGGGGAATTCTTACGGTGTTGTTGTGTGTTTTTTTTAGGTTTTTTTTTTTACCCCTTCTCCTTTCGTTCGAGCCAATATTTCTAATTCACCAAGGATGGATCAGCCAACGAACACGCAGACCCCGCACCAACACGAACCCATCAGCTTCGGGATTGATCAGATTTTAAACAGTTCCGACCAGGAGACCCCTTCCCAACCCGCCCCGCGAGGATCAGACGTCGGCGGCGGCAGCGCGAATTACCTGGGCAGCCCCGTGGGCAGCCGGACGGGCGCCCCGTACCCTTCTCTCCCAGGCGCCTTCCCTGGCATCGGGGCGCCCTTCGAGGACTCTGGATCTTACAGTGTGAATCTCAGCTTGGCTCCATCTGGCGTGATCAGGGTGCCAGCTCATAGACCCATCCCTGGGGCAGTGCCACCTCCCATTTCTAGTGCCATACCAGCCATGCCAGCTGTACCCAGCCTTGGCAGCCTCAACTTCCCTTGGATGGAGAGCAGCAGGCGGTTCGTCAAGGACAGATTCACAGGTAAGCGGAGGGATGGTTGGGTTGCGAGCAGGAGGGAAGGGGGGGGTGTCTCAGAGGCACGACCCCGGGAGACAGAGAGGACGAACGTCGGCCCACAAGTTCTTTTGGCAGCGTGTTTCCAAAGTGCTTCTAAAAATTATACTGATATATTTGAATATACATACATACATTGCGCACACAGACACTCAACCTCAATATCGTGCAGCTTCAACAGGGGGAAAGAAATCTCCTTTAAAAAAACCAATTCAATTCAGTTTTGTGCGTCGAGGAGGGAGAGATAAATATTCCCATTTTGCTGATGTGTGTATAAGTGAGGGAGACGCTTGATCAGTTTGTGGTACCAAACTGGGGTTTCAGTATTTGGACGGCCCTCTCGGCAGGACCAGGACTGAGACATAAACATTCTACTTATTCCCTTTTTAAGTTTGTTTCTTAGGGATTTCTTTTTTCTTTTCTTTAAAAATCGCCGTAAATAGTGACAGCATGGAAAGCTGTCCCCACGCCACAAACCTGAACCGACCCCCCGCGCTCAGAATTCAAAGCCCCGATTCTAATACATGATTTTGTGGGGCTGGTTTGTTTAAATCGCAGTGTACAAGTAGAGAGGGGAAGGCGAGGAAATCGCCGTGCCTAATCTGATTACAGAATGTAAGAGGGAGGTGGAGAACAAGCAGCTAAAAACTAAATGAGAAAGCTAGGGTGGTAATTTAAATATCTTCGAATCCAATGCGGATTAGAGGAAACGGGGAGATGGGCATGGTTAAATCCCCTTGTAAATAAGCCCCCTCCCCTTATGAATGTGGTATTATTTCACTTCAGGGTGAAGGCATTTATTTGTGGAGAGAGAGGGATTTTAGTTGAGGTGCCCATCAGCAAATCTTAGGATAAGCAGGCAGAGAAAATGAATGTGATAACCCTGTAAACTATATTAAATATGATTAACATCATCATCATCACTTGCTGGCTTGGTGAGTATATTTCCTAGCCAGGAATGTACTCAGTTTGGCCAGTTCCTGATAACGAAAACTATTATTTCCATTATTTCCTACCAGCTTCGCCTCCATCCATCTCTCTTTCTTTCTTCAAGGCTGTTCTTAGCCCGTCCCTGTTTTGGGTGGGTGGGTGGGTAAGATGTGCTTTTTTTTGGTCTCTACACCACATACCTTAACTTGCGCGCCCGCCTTCTCTGTGATTCGAAATTAATGGATCCAGAATAACTTCGATTCTCTTTCACAAAGTCTCTCTAGGGAGGGCTTGAATCCCCACGTCAGCCATAAACATGGACTGGATGGGGGAGGGTGGTCATGGGCGGGACAAGCCACCCACTTTTGCCACTCGCCTAGTTACTGGGGAGGAATGTCACGCAGCACTAAGAGAATTAAACTAATCCATGTTAAGCGCACTTGAATGGGCGCCTCAAGGCGCTCTCCTCCTGCGCTGCTTTCTTTTCCGCGTCTAAGTGTCCAACTCTCGAGGCCTGCTAAGATGCTTCCGCAGCGGAGTTTATCGGCCATCAAAGCACAGTTGGCATATAGAGGGAAGAGAAATGACGCCCCTCTGCCCGCTCCCTCCCTGTGCTGCCCTGGGGCCCTCTAGCCTGGTTGGGGTAGCAGGGCTCCCGTCTGTTTCCCTCTCTGCGCCCCGTTCCTTTGCGCGTCTCTCTCACCCTGCCGCGTCTTCTGTTCTAGCGGCGGCGGCGCTCACTCCTTTCACGGTGACGCGGCGGATCGGGCACCCTTACCAGAACCGCACCCCGCCCAAGCGCAAGAAGCCACGCACGTCCTTCTCCCGGGTGCAGATCTGCGAGCTGGAGAAGCGCTTCCACCGGCAGAAGTACCTGGCCTCGGCCGAGAGGGCGGCGCTCGCCAAGTCGCTCAAGATGACGGACGCGCAAGTCAAGACCTGGTTCCAGAACCGCAGGACCAAGTGGCGGTGAGTCGGTGGGTCAGTGGATGGCTGTGGGGTGGGGGACTGAATGAGTAAATGGGTAGGGTGGGGAGGGAGCAGGATGCCTAGGGATCGGGGCCTCCTCTGCTTCCTGCCCTGACACCTTTCTCTGTCGCCACAAATGGAATTGGTGAAAGGAGTGGTGCTGAAATGGACAGCGACCGAGGAGGAAGAGCGCTGCGCTCTGATTCTAGCGGCCTGTGACTTCTCGTTTGCTGGACAGAGTGGTAGAAGCGAAATTAAATAGAGCCGTAATTTATTCGGGGAGCTGGTGAGAATCTTTTCTCCCCACACCGTGATTATGAAACACCCTTTCTCATGCTACAGAGCTCAACGCCAAATCCCAAAGTCCTTCCACAGGCATCCCGCGCTATTTTGGGCCCATCCGCCTCTCCCCGACTCTCTCTCCCTGAAAAGGAGGCGTTTGCCCTCCTTCCTCCGGCATCCTAAACGAGTGATCCTGAAAAGCGGAGCACGCACACATGGAGCCCGTTCCAGATGTCCCCTTCCATCCAGCGACCTCAGGCCCACTGGTTTGGAAGGCAGGATCTGGGTAATGACGGGAAAAAAACAAACCAGTTGCTCACTCTACGCACATTCTGTTCACAATAAATGCACCACAGTGTATCTATGGCGTTTTTGTTTGTTTTGGTAGAAATTAAGGAAGACGACCACAGTGCGAGGCAATAATAATAATAATAATAATAATAATAATAATAATAATAATAGTCAGGCGAGGTGGTGACGGACACGGGCTTACGTGGCATTTAAAAAAGGATTAGAGATTGTTTCCTGGACAAAAGGCCTCTGTGTGCCAGCAATGGGGGAGCTTGAGATCTTCCAGTTGTTCCTGGACTCCCATCATCCCTAACCATGGGCTACCTGGCTGGAGCTGATGGGAGTTGGAGTCTAACACCCCCCCCCCCACATTCCTTGCCTTTTGCTATGGAAACCAAGCAGAACTTCCAGGTTGAGAGGCAGCGTATCTCTAAATGCTGGGCGCCTGCTGAGACGTGGGAGGAAGAAGGGCTGTCGCTTTTACCCCTTGCTTGTGCTGCCCGGATGATCGCTGTTGCAGGTAAAACGCTGGCGCTTCTGATTTACAGTATTTGGCTTTCAAGCGCGCAGAGGCACAGAGAAAACAGTTTCCAGGGCCCATTGCCATGGTAAGGGTCAATGGGAAAATGGAGTTGGGGGAAAGGGTTAACTACCTTCCCATGCTCCATGGTCCCAATTCAGACCCGCCCTCTTCCCTGATTCTTCTTGTCCTAACGAATCCCGGGGTTCAAACATGCCTTTGAAATCACCTGTGTTCTGTGACCCTCCTAGAGAAAAATGAAATACACCCACGCAACACCCCCAAACAGCTGTCCCAGTGGCGCAAACGGAGCGCAGGACTGCATTCCAAATCCTCCACTCCGACCGTCCATTTACTCTTTACACCAACGCGCAAGGCTGAGCTCGGAGCGCAGTAAATAATATACTGTACCCACCCTTTTATTTCCCCAAAGTTTTGGCGCCTTGATTTGCTCTTCAAGCGTTCTTGAGAGCTATAGGACACACATACTGTATATATACACATATATTTGTGTGTGTGTGTGTGTGTGTGTGTGTGTGTGTGTGTGTGTGTGTGTGTTTGAATGGCAACACCCTACTCGGAAGTAAACTCTGCTGACTTCCGTGGAAGTTCTTGCTTTTCCGAGCAAGCAGGGCGCAGAAGGCTCCAGCCTTTGGAGGTCGGATCTGCTCTCCTGGGAGGTTTGCTCGACGCCCGTCGGCTCAGAAGCGTTTCCACTCTCGTTTGAGGCTGCAAACCGCTTCAAGGCCGCTGTTACTTGGAACGCTTTCTTTGTATTGGCGACGCTGACTACGCCTCGTCCTCCTCCGCTGTAGGACATCCGATTAACGGAAATGGACTCGCTTTGCGTTTGCAACGAGCGCCTGGGCCCTCGGACAAAAATGCCGATATAATTATTGTATTTGTTAAGGGCACGATAACGTGAATGCTACGCTCATATTAATGCTATAAAAACTATTATTATTATTATTAGCTATTCTTTTTAAAATTATTTTTTATTGAAACCTTTCAGCATAGACTACAATAAAAACAGATCAATCCAAAAAGGAAAAAAGGAAATAACATGAAATGTTATCATTATTTGGATTAAGATATCTAAATCCCGGGTCACAAACTGGAAACATTACAAGAGGGAACAACCGATTCCGTTCCCTCTGGAAATCTGTTGGACAGGGTCCAACGCACAAGGTTTCTATTTCTTCCTAAGCCCGCCTTTCCCCAGGTTTGGGCCGCTGTCTTATTTGTAGGGTGTGTGGGGGGAAAACCGTGGGGATCCACTCTTGGCATCTCGGCGCTTCATAGCTTCCAGGCTCCTTCGTTTAAATTGCGACCCTTAACAATCGGAGGTTGGGCGAGAGCAGGGATTCGGCGCTGATTTCCTACCCGCATTCATCACCCTGCGCCTAAAAACAAACCTAGAATAAAATAAAATAAAAAACCTCGACCGCCTACAATAATCATTGAAATGTTTCTGGACATTTTATGCCGTGCTGATTCAGAGTCCGCATGACGCCTATTAATTTGTAGCAGCGCAAACGGCAGGTCCGGAGACCATTTCGCGTCGCTTGGCCACCAAAACGAGCGAGCAAAGTTCGTAGGAAAATGGGCTGCAATAGATGGGCTGATAAATACAAAAGCTCCTCCCTTTCCCCTCCAGTCTCTCTAAAAACGAATATCCACCCGCCAAAACAAAAGCCTTTTAATTCAGCTTTCGAAAAGAAAGCCTTTCGGTCTGAAAAATGCGAAGTAAGTTTAAATTTTATTTTATTTTTTGGTTATAAATTTGGGCGTGGGGAGGGGGAGAAGTGAGGGAAGTTTTGTAGCTGGAAATTGTTTGGAAAGGGGAGAGAAAACCCTCCTTACACACCTCCCGTTATTGCAAAGGGCTGTTTTCCACATTTGAAAAATCAAAGCACTGTTCCATTTCCCCCCGTCTCGCCCCAGATGACTTGAGGGGCTCCTGACGGATTCAGCCGGTCATTTACGGCTCTTCCCGGTCCCCCGCGGCTAGGTCAGAAATCATGCGCCTCTTTTCGAAAACTCAGGGTTTATTTTTGTTCCCCGCCCCCGAAATCGATGACGACGATTCCGATCCCCTCCTATGGAAATGCAACCGGCGTTTCAAGAACTGACCAGCCGCGGCGAAGGCCGCGATCTGCGGCTCAAAGAAGAGGCCTCGGCCGCTGGATCGGTGCCCCGCAGTTTAAAAAATACCAGGATCCGGAGGGATTCCTGGGGAAATGCGTTGGAAGGCGAAAACCCTTGTTGAATTCCGGTGGCGATTGCGGGGCAAGAAGGAAGCTTTCTCGCGAGGAAGTCGCCCCGCGTAGAAATCCGCGGCTCGGATTTCCGGGGAAACTGGCCTAGCTGCGCAGATGCGGGAGGAAGGGTTTTTCCCCCCATCCCGGTGCCCCTTCGACTCCGTTTTTTGAGCGGCCACAGGAGTCAAAGTAGTTCAGGGATTCCGGTCCTCACCCAGTCGACCCGTTCCTACTTTTCCAAACGGCGGTGAGTTCCAAGGAAGCTTCCCGGCGGCGCTGAAAAGCGCCAGGACTTTGGTCAACGAAGAAAGGCGTTTAGCACCGAGATGTCCCATCCGCGGACATTTCAAGGATAATTTGCGCCTGGTTTGGTTAATATTGGGCAGGCAGGCTATTTCCACTTGGCTTCCCGGGCTAGTGACCTCTGGGAGCGCCTCCAAATTTGGCCCAAATTCAGGAGAGATCGCTTTTGGAGAGCGAAGCATGTCCCCGCGCCTGTGTAGACGCGCCACGTCTCGATCTCAAGTCCCGGGCGCATCATATCGCGCTTTCCTTTTCGTCGCGCTTTCTTGTTGGAAGGGACAAGCGACGATCCATAAACCAGTTGGGGCTCGGAGACTGAAAGTTACGGGTGCGGGAAAGCAAGGCTAACGCCTGCGCTAGTTGGGCTCAAGGAATCTCAAATCCACGGGCTGCGGATCGGGCGCTGAGTCGGCCTAGAAACCAAGTCCTTCGGATTAACGGGTTCATGTCTCGCCCAGGCCTGACCTCCGTGCCTCAGTTTCTCTCCTGCAGCCCTCCCCCCGCCCATTTACCCTCGAATTCCTCTGATAAACTCTAGTACAAAGCGGGCCTTTCCTGCCCCACTTAAATTATGGGAATGCCCAGGTTTGCGCGCAGGTCTACGTTTGCTGGCTTACTTTGCGGGAGGGAGGAATGGGATGGGGGAGTCGCCTCTTTTAGGGGTGGTATTGCTCTGCTTTGGAGAGCGTAGAGAAGGGATTTGGGGGGGGGTGTCGTCCAGTTTGGGAAACGTTGACATGTGCGGCTCTCGTGTTTACTGAACGTCCCTCCTGGTTTTCTCGCGCCAAGTTTCTGGTGCGCGCCCGGCCTTGATTTGTGGGCGGCAGGTGCGAAGCAGTAGCAGTTGGAATAAATCGCGGAAGAAGAGGCACTTTTCTGCTTCTTTGGAGGGGCGGAAAAGGGAGGAGGTGGTGTCTGTGCCACGATCCGGTTAAACTAGCCGGGGGCGATTCCTTGACGCGCCTGTCGCTTGGGGCGCCCAGGATGGGGGAACGGAAAGTCCTCGACGTGGTGGGATGGCCGGCCGCCATCTGAGCCCCTCTGAGCAAGCTGCGCTCCCTGAAAGTCGCACCCCCCTCTCCCAGAAGGCAGAATTATTATTTAAACGAATAAAAGGACCGTGTTAATTCGGAGCCCGTGGAAACTGTTCCGGCGAGCCAAAGGCCCGCCACTGTGCACCCGCTTGGGAGTAAAGCTCCACCGAACCCCTTCTTTTCTTCCGAGGAGGCCTGAGTCGCGCTGCTGCTCGACCGGGGGAGTTGAGCAAACGTAACCCCTTCTGAGTAAACCCGGGGCCCTCTCTCTAGGCTGCAAATCCTCTCTGCCCGTCTTTATGTGACGCTCAATCCCCTGTGAACTCGGTGGGGGAGGCCTTCTGAGTGAGCCCGGATGGAATTTGCGCTGTCCAAAGAGAGAGAGAGAGAGAGAGAGAGAGAGAGAGAGAGAGAGAGAGAGAGAGAGAGAGAGAGAGAGAGAGAGAGAGAGAGAGAGAGAGAGAGAGAGAGAGAGAGAGAGAGAGAGAGAGAGAGAGAGAGAGAGAGAGAGAGAGAGAGAGAGAGAGAGAGAGAGAGAGAGAGAGAGAGAAAGAGAGAGAGAAGTGTTTCGTTTGGGCTGGAAGGAAGCGGCCGGCCGGTGGCGCAGGAAACCTTCGGTTTCCCCTCGACGACCACGGAAGGCGAGCGTGGGCTTTGCTTGGGCGTCGGCGGCTGCCTAGCGAGGGAATATTCTGAGCTGTGCCTTTTTTCCTCTTTAGGAGACAGACGGCGGAGGAGAGGGAAGCCGAGAGGCAACAGGCCAGCCGGCTGATGCTGCAGCTGCAACACGACGCCTTCCAGAAGTCCCTGAATGACTCCATCCAGCCCGACCCGCTCTGCCTGCACAACTCCTCGCTCTTCGCGCTGCAGAACCTCCAACCCTGGGAAGAGGAAGGCTCCAAGATCCCACCCGTCACCTCCCTGGTGTAAAAGGATCATGGCCCGGGCCGGCGGGCGGGCCTCGGAAAGGCAGACACCCTCCTCCACCTCTCCCTGCATGAACCGAAGGCCGAAACTCAGCAAAGAAGGTGCTCCGACCAAAAAACACAACCGCAAAAAGGACCGAGGACGGGAAGCGGTCAGAGTACGCGTGCGCGCTGGCCGCGGGGAGAGGTAATCCCACTTCTGACACCACTGTTGCTGCCGCCGCTGGCGATGGACCCTCGCGGAGGCCCTCTGTATCCCTGGAGGGGACTGCATGGATTATTGTATGAGGAATGCTCTCTCCAGCCATATTCCTACCCCTCCACCCTGCCCACCGCCGCCGCCACCAAGCAAGAACTACTTGGATGGTTCTTGCCAGTTCTACGCTCCTTCCAACCTTGGAGGTTCCCCCAAGCCTCTCTCGGCGGCCCAGAAGCGAGAGAGAAGATCTCTCGCCTCCCCCAGCGAAAGGCAAGAACCCCACCGTATATCTGAATTTTCCAAGGGCCATTGACAAGCAAACAAGCAAGCAAGCAAGCAAGCAAGCGAACGAACGAACGAACAACAAAACAAACAAGAACTTTGCCTCGGTGTGTGTGTGTGTGAGTGAGCGAGAAACTCTTGGCTACTGCGCCAGGAAAACCAGGGCGCCCCCTCCTGCATTGCCCCCCCCGGCAGGGCTAGATCCCCGCTTCCCTACTCACCCGCAAGTGTCGATGGTGCGCGGGGGGGGAGTACCGTCTTTCTGGGAAAGGTCTTGCCGGGTGCCTTCCGTTGCCCAGGCCTCCCAGTTCCTAATGGTTGGTTAATGGGGGCCGTCGAGACGAAACAGCCCCGACAGACATCGCAGGGATCGGGCGTCTCCCAGCGGTGCCCCCGAGACGGGAGAAGGTGCGGGGGCGGAAAGGAGGAAAGGGGGTCATTTCTGTGTGTGTCTGTAAAAAAAAGAAAATGTGAATAATTTAATTTATTTATGCCTCGAGATGCCGAGCACTGTTAATATGCAGAGAGAGGACATTGATATTTCTATGGAAAGCGGAACAAATATTTTAGGTTGGCTCGAGGAGGAGAATATAAGAGGGGGCGCGCTTTTCTCCTTCCTCCGGCTCTTACCTTGGAAGGCCGGCCCTCCCACCCCGAAAACCACTTAGCAAAGGAAAATAAATCCATTATCTTAAGGAACCCTGTTAAGCTGAGAAGCCGCCCGCCCCCAGCTGTCTCCCAGGCGAAGCTAACGCCACCCGTAATTTATTCGCCACGGTAATAAGGGCTCCCCTTTCACGCCACGCAGATTTTCGGTTGCCTTTATTATGATTATTTTTCGCCCCAGCCTCCCCTTTCTGGCAGGATACGAAGATGGAGCGAGGCTGGTTGGAGCGGGGTGGTGGTGGTTGGGGGAGGGGGGCAAAACAGAAAAGAAAGCTGCCTCCCTCCCCATGTTCCCCCCCCCCCAAAAAACCCATTGCGCAGCCGATGCCCTTTGCCCGCGACTGAAGTGGAGAGAAAGCGCCTTATGTTTCATAATAAAACTACGAAGGAAGAATGGAGGTTGATCCAGACCGTGTATAATACTTTGTACTTGCTGAAAGGTGTAAATAAACGTTTTCTTTAAAAATGGTTCTGGTCTGAGCTGTGATTTAAGGGAGCCTGAAACCTGGATTTTGATCGGCTCAAGTGGACTACTAGGGGCTCAGTGTTTTCTTCTGCGCTGCGCAGCTGACTCTTCCCCTTCAGCGTCCCCAGCCGGAGAAACATCTGTCCCCATCATCACCTGCTGGTCCTTTCCACCTTAGCTGCAGAGCAGGTGGTCTCCCACCTGGCTGGAGTCTCCTCTCCTAGGTGTGCGTGCGTGCGTGTGTTAGAGAGAGTTAGAGAAAGAGAGAGAGAGAGAGAGATCAAATTCCCTAAGCTTTATGCAAGAGCTAAAACAGGGGTCGGCAACCTAAAGTCCATGGGCCACAAGCGGCCCACGGGGGTCGTTTAATCGGCCCTGAACCGAGCCCCCGCCCGCTGTGCTAAACTGGCGCAGTGCGGCGCAGGGACTCGCTTCCGTGGCACCGGAAATCGCCGGCACATGCGCTCACTTCGCTGGAGTGAACCGGCCCAGGCGAGGTAAACCTTGCCGACCCCTGAGCTAGAAGCTTGCCTAACCCTTCCTCCCAGCATCTGAGAGCTGCAGAGACCCACGACTTCGGGAGAGCCCCAGGTGGTATCTAGACACATGTAAAGAACGCTGTGAAAATGCTTTAAAAAGTTTATATATACCGGTATATGTATATTGAATTTGCCACTTGCTTGCCATCGCCATCTTGCGTCACATTTGCATAATGCGCTTAAAATGTCACATTTGCAGCTGTATAGCTGAGTCCCCCAGGCTCCTCCTCAGAGCAGTGATCCACTTTGGGGTTTCTGAATGGGAAAGCCAGGGGCACAGCTGTGTGGGAGCAGGTGCAGTGCTCCATGGGGTCACCAAGAGTCGGACACGACTAAACAACAACACCTTGAAGAAGGAATGCCAGCAGGCGCAGCTCCTCCTCCTACGTACTTGTCTTGTCACGAAATCCTCTCCTGGGCAATTATTACAGGCACAAGAGCTCTCATGGGTTGTGAGAAGCCGGCTTGCAGGGCTGGGTGAACTTTTTGTCTCCAAATGTTGCTCAGGCGCAGTTCCCATCACCCTGCCTGACTGGGGCTGAGGGACTTCGCAAGATGTGGCAGATTGCTCAGATCTGGTGGCTGTGATGCCCAGCTGGGCCACACCTGACCTAAGGTGGGTGGTGTAAATTTTCCTAGTGCCTCCTTAAACCACAATTAATATTATTATCATTAGTAGTAGTATTCAGCAGTAAAGTAGGGATTGGGGGGGGGGGAAAGGATGGGTACAAGTTAAGAATAGCTCTTATCTTTTTGGGCTGCAGGTCACTGAAGAGAAGTTTCTCCAAATGGGGATCACACAGAAACGATAAGAGGACACTGTAATAAAAGGTCCTTTTTGTGATACAAATGATGCAATGATTTCAAAAAGTCTCTTCTATATGTGGATTTATTTATCAGGTGAAGCGTGTATGTCCAAATGGGGAGCCAGGGATAGCTATAATAATAATAATAATAATAATAATAATATAATAATAATAATAATAATTTTCATTTATACCCCGCCCATCTGGCTGGGTTGCCCAAGGCACTCTGGGTGGCTTCCAAGACATAAAAAACATAATAAAACATCAAACATTAATAGTAGCAATCTGATCCAATATAAAAGTCAAAATAGCTTTGAAACAAACAACTTATGTCAAACAAAGCAACATTCAATAACCCTTTCGAATCTAATAGTAAACAGTAAAACTAAGCATCAGCAAATAGTAATTAAACAGTTCAACCACAATAAAGAATTGCCAATATAATCAATAAAGGTAACAGAAAACCACAATGCATAAGATCAGGCATCCCCAAACTGCGGCCCTCCAGATGTTTTGGCCTACAACTCCCATGATCCCTAGCTAACAGGACCAGTGGTCGGGGAAGATGGGAATTGTAGTCCAAAACATCTGGAGGGCCGAAGTTTGGGGATGCCTGCATAAGATAAAACAAAACATACAAAACCCATGTAAAAGGATCAAATTGAGAAACAAAGAAGCACAACCTATAAAACTACTGTATTAATATATCCCTTCTCATCCCAGCTGCTGCTGTTGTCAAAGGCATAGTCTGGGGAAAGGCTAGGTGGGGCAAGGCAGGTGAAAACATCATTGCCTGATGAGGAACAGAAAGTCTCTCTCCCCTCACTTAGAAAACTAGCCTGTCAAGGAGCTGGCTAGACCTCAGGGCTTCGCCTTCCCATGGTTTTGGCAGAAAGGGAAGCCCTCACAGCTGCCCCCAGCTGTGGCCTTTCTGCAGATGGGGATGGAAGGGAGCTGTGGACTTGCGGCTGGCTTGCATGGTCAACTCTTGATTGCCAGACTTGAACTGCCTCACCCTCTAGGGTGGTAGGCATAGCTGCCAAGTTATCCCTTTTTAAAAGGGATTTTCCCTTATGCTGAATAGGCTTCCTCACGAGAAAAGGGAAAACTTGGCAGCTAT
Source organism: Zootoca vivipara (assembly GCF_965207765.1). NCBI lineage: Eukaryota > Metazoa > Chordata > Lepidosauria > Squamata > Lacertidae > Zootoca > Zootoca vivipara. The sequence goes on along the minus strand of NC_142586.1, from coordinate 10,306,591 downwards.
GGTGGTAGGTGTTGGGGAGAAAAGCAGGAAGAAATGAAAGAGGGTGGCACTAGAAGCAAAAGAGGAGGTGCGATGCTTTAACGGCACATACATTTTACTTACATTTCCATGCACCTTTTCTCCAAGGCACTTGTGGTTCTTCTCCCCCCTCTTCTTTTTGCCTGTCGAGGAGGAAAGAGAAGCTTCTCATCCACCTCCATTCACCTGTCTTGCATGGAGCAGCAATCTGCTAAGGAAGTGATGGTCCTTCTAATCAATTGGCTATAGTCAGCTGTTGACTATAGTCAGTTTTCTATAGGTGTGGATGCCTGTTGTCTTTGTCCATGGAGTTTTCTTGGCAGGGATACTGGAGTGGCTTGCCAGTTCCTGCTGCAGGTGGATCACATTTAGTCAAAACTCTCCACTATGACCTGTCCATCTTGGGTGACCCTGCACAGCATAGCTCATAGCTTCTCTGAGTTATTCAAGTCCCTTCGCCACGACAAGGCAGTGATCCATGATCACTGCAGATGGTGACAGCAGTCACGAAATTAAAAGACGCCTGCTTCTTGGGAGAAAAGCAATGAAAACCTAGACAGCATCTTAAAAAGCAGAGACATCACCTTGCCGACAAAGGTCCGTCTAGTTAAAGCTATGGTTTTCCCAGTAGTGATGTATGGAAGTGAGAGCAGGACCATCAAGAAGGCTGATCACCGAAGAATTGATGCTTTTGAATTATGGTGCTGGAGGAGACTCTTGAGAGTCCCATGGACTGCAAGAAGATCAAACCTCTCCATTCTGAAGGAAATCAGCCCTGAGTGCTCACTGGAAGGACAGATCCTGAAGCTGAGGCTCCAATACTTTGGCCACCTCATGAGAAGAGAAGACTCCCTGGAAAAGACCCTGATGTTGGGAAAGATTGAGGCTACAAGGAGAAGGGGACGACAGAGGACGAGATGGTTGGATAGTGTTCTCGAAGCTACCAACATGAGTTTGACCAAACTGCGGGAGGCAGTGGAAGACAGGAGTGCCTGGCGTGCTCTGGTCCATGGGGTCACGAAGAGCCGGACACGACTAAACGACCAAACAACAACAGGTGTGGATGAGTAGTGATCCTGAGATATGTTAATCTCTTTCCCCCCATGTCACCTAGACACCAGAGTAAGATAGACAGACAGACTGACTGACTGACAAACAGAATGAATATATGTTGAATATTGAAGCCATTTTGCAAATGTTTTAGACTAACTCTTCCCAGCAGGCGGCACCTATCCACTTCAGGAGAGGTGATGCTTTTAACCTTGCTATCTAGGAATCCTGATACCCAAGAGCTCTCTCTCTCTCCAGTCAAGAACTTTCTTGAGGACTCTCCTCCTCTGTTCCTCATCCCTTTTGTTGCTGAAGGAGGTACTTTCACCTTCAAGACCAGGAACCCCAAAGAATGAGGAAAAAATATTAAACTCTCTTTCTGCAACCTACCAGCTGGCCCCCTTTAACCTTTAACCTCTGTGCCCCCTTTAACCTTTCTGCTTTGAATCTCAGTCAGGCATGGGTGCAGCCAGGATTTTTTTTTGCAGAACCTCAGTTTGCTATGTATTTTTAAATTGATTTTTATTTATTTAGGGGGCAGCTGCCTCTCCCTGCCCCCTTGGTTATGCCCATGCAGTCAGACCCCTCTTTCTTGCCCTCTTCCCTCCCTTGCTGTGCTTATTTCTTCCTCTTTAGTTGTCTCAACCCAAAATCTCAGACTCCCGCTACTCTCACTCATCTCAGCCACTGTGCCAAAGCGTCCCACCTTTCTTCTGATTTCAATATGAAAACTCCCCCCAAAGTCCCAAAGCCCCACATCCCAAGCCTCCCTCATTCCCCTTCCTTTATGGTACAGCCTTCACCTCTTCAACCAGCACCCTCACTCCCCTTTCTCTGACCACATCCTAGTTTTCCTGTGTGTTTCTAGGAAAACTTCTAAGAATAACCGTTGTACTCATTTTAACTCTCCTAAACTGAAGCTGGCGTTTGCCTACTGTTTTCTTTTCTTTCTTTCTTTTTGTAAATAATTTTTATTCATTTCATCCTTAACACCAAAACAACAAAGAAAATACAAATCTCCACAAAAAACATACACAGATAACAAAACAGAAAAAGAAAAAAGAAATCAAAAAACCATTTTCAAATCTTAACATATCTTAACAATATAAAAAGTGGGGACTCCCTCGGGCCCCCCACTGTGGTTCCATACTAGTCAAATTTAGCAATTTCTACTATATTAACTCATATCTAATTTCATAACACTTTCCTCAAATAATTATCTTTAACCTTTCCAAACCTGCAGCTTATTTACACTTCTAAAGCTAAACATATTATTCTATCCTGACATATTTCTTTAGATAAACTTTAAACTTCTTCCAGTCTTCTTCCACCAACTCATCTCTCTGGTCGCGTATTCTCCCAGTCAGCTCAGCAAGCTCAATATAGTCCATCATTTTCATTGCCTACTGTTTTCTTATTTTGTTTGTTTTCTATTGTAGTCAATGTACTAATTCCCGTTCGCTAGCCTAACGTTTGCTTCTGATTTATCTCTGCCCTCTGCGTTAAGTTTTTGGGTGCCAAACTCTGGAGCGTATCCGGGTCTCGATGACGAAAGATCCGTAAGATGGAGTGTTGGATTGTGTGCGAGAAGTTCAGGTTCGTGTGCAAAAAGTGCACATGTCGTAACCACGCAGTGTGCACACAACGTACCTTCTCCAATATATTTATTCGCAAACACATGATTGCTCTTCCCTTAGAATTTGCCAGTCTACTGAGGCTACAGATTGAGAGTGTTTGTGTGTGGCAGCGAGGGTGGAGCCAAGGAACACCAAATACAGGCCAATATTTACAAGCTTCTCTTCCCACACCCCCATTCAGTGTGAAAATGGGGTCCTTTGTCCAATGTGAAAATGGGGTCTTGCCTCCCCGTCGTTTGTAATGTGAGCTCTTCTTTGCTGGCCTGAACTCTCCAAGCCTCTTTCAATAAGCTGCATTTATTTTGTGGCATTGATTGCTGGATCTCTGCCACCCGATCCATCTCAGGCAGGATGTTTCTGACTCTGAACATCTTTTTAAAAAACCTGCACTCTTAAAACGAGAACTTGCCCAGACATGCTTCTTCTTCCCAGGATCCATCAGAAAGAGATGAAGGCTGAATGTTTGCAGTGGTGTTTGCAAAGTGCAAAGAAAGTTATATTCAGTTCCGGGGCCACTTCTAAGAGGAGGAACTGGTTTATCAGTCATTCCCCCTCCCACTTTCAGGGAACCAGAGAACTGTAGGCTAGAGACTGTAACACTGATCTTTTGAAATAAAAATAAAAAATCCTTCCAGTAGCACCTTAGAGACCAACTACCATAAGTTTGTCATAGGTATGAGCTTTCGTGTGCATGCACACTTCTGCAGATACCTGAAGAATCTGAAGAAGTATCTGAAGAAGTGTGCATGCACACGAAAGCTCATACCTATGACAAACTGGTCTCTTAAGGTGCTACTGGAAGGATTTTTTATTTTTATTTTGACTGCATCAGACCAACATGGCTACCTACTGATCTTTTGGTCATTTGTCAAACTATAGTTCTCGGGATTCTTTAGGCAAAGCCGCAATGAGCATCAAATCCATGTACATTTTCAGTGCACATATCTAATATGCCTTAGAACAGGGGTCAGCAAACTTATTCTACGGGGGGCCGGTCCACTGTCCCTCATACCTTGTGGAGGGCCGGACTACTATCTGTCTGTCTGTCTGTCTATAGCATCTATCTATATCATCCATCTATCTATCTATCTGTTGTTGTTTAGTCGTTTAGTCGTGTCCGACTCTTCGTGACCCCATGGACCATAGCACACCAGGCACTCCTGTCTTGCACTGCCTCCTGCAGTTTGGTCAAACTCTTGTTCGTAGCTTCGAGAACACTGTCCAACCATCTCGTCCTCTGTCGTCCCCTTCTCCTAGTGCCCTCAATATTTCCCAACATCAGGGTCTTTCCCAACATCAGGTAAACAGGCACAACGTTTGATTGGCAGAGCTGCCACCGCTCGGCCTCTTCCTGCCGTCGCCATTGCCGGGAGTCTCAGCTTCGCGGTGGGTTCTGGCTTCGCAGCGCAGGCCGGATTTAGGAGCCAGGTGGGGGCCTGATCTGGCCTGGGGGCCTTAGTTTGCCGACCCCTGCCTTAGAAAACTAGAAAGGAACTTCTGTTTGAGAGACAAACTTTACAAAGTCCAGAAAATTGTCAAAATTGGGGTTGTTTTTTGTTTTATTATGTATTTTGTGTTTTTACATTCCGATTTTATGTTGTAACCACCCTGAGACTTGCAGGCAAAGGGCGGGATACAAAACAAAAAACTAACAAAATGCTAATGCTAATACATCTTTGTGTTGGTGTAATAATAATAACCTACCACAGCTCATATCTGGGTGATAAAAACCATCTCTTTCTTCTCTCTTTGGCGATCACTCGAAGCCAAGTAAGATTGTCTTCCATAAACACGGTTTTAACAATGAGTCCATAAGTGACTGTGGAGGCCAATTCTGGATCCACACATCCTTCCACGGTGGGGACATTGGTTCCCCGGTGGGAGTTGATCATGGTGTGGATTTGCCAAGCGTGCCTTCCTCTTAGCACGTTTCTCCCTTGCGTTTTGAGTTTGAGTGTCTTCAAAGTTCATGACACCTTTGGTAAAGGCTGTTGTCTGTGTTTCTACTACATTTTTTTAGATCCAGCGAGTGAGGATAAAAACTTATGGCACTGGGAATTAGAGGGTACAGTCCTTTGTGATCCCTGCTGATGGTTTATGACAGGCATCCCCAAACTGCGGCCCTCCAGATGTTTTGGCCTACAACTCCCATGATCCCTAGCTAACAGGACCAGAGGTCAGGGATGATGGGAATTGTAGTCCAAAACATCTGGAGGGCCAAAGTTTGGGGATGCCTGGTTTATGACTTCCATATTCATGTTCAAATATCGCCATGTTCAAATATATAAAAGGATGTCATATAGAGGAGGGAGAAAGGTTGTTTTCTGCTGCTCCAGAGAAGCGGACACGGGGCAATGGATTCAAAATACAAGAAAGAAGATTCCACCTAAACATTAGGAAGAACTTCCTGACAGTAAGAGCTGTTTGGCAGTGGAATTTGCTACCAAGGAGTGTGGTGGAGTCTCCTTCTTTGGAGGTCTTTAAGCAGAGGCTTGACAGGCATATGTCAAGAATGCTTTGATGGTGTTTCCTGCTTGGCAGGGGGTTGGACTGGGTGGCCCTTGTGGTCTCTTCCAACTCTATGATTCTATGATATTCACCAATCAGGACTAAGGATCCCAACCTGGAGCACTGAATCAGCCGAAGGGTGGTTCTAGCTGGGCTGAGTTCGACGAGGCACCCAAAACTGGAACAGAGCCATAAAACTGCCTGCCACTGAGAGTGCTGTGTGCCAGGCTCATGAAGGATTGCTTTAATTATTTGAATTTAATTTTATATTTAATTTTAATTAAGGATTTTATTTTATTTTTACTAGGAATTGGTGTTTTTTGACTAGGAAGCAATTTGGGAATCTTTATCTTCTGGGACCATTAACTAAAGGCAAAAAAACAATTTACATTGCAAAATATTGCAGTGAATCTTCGTCGCCTACAGAGGCACTCCTGTTTGGGGTTCCAGTCAGGCAGTCCTCATTCTCTTATTTTCTTTTCTTTTTTTGCCCAAGTGATATGCTCCGTTCTTCACTGGCTGTTTTGTTTTTAAAATATTTTTGAATGCTTAAAAAAAATTAAGATTTTTGTACTTCTTTAAACTTTGAGATTTCCCCGAGAATGCCGATTCGTGTCAGTGGCTTTGTTCTGGATAGAAAATCCATCATCACTCTCTGCCTGAGTTGACTATTAGAAGGTCTGATTAAACATGACACCTGAGCTTTTCTTTACTGGCAACCACAATCGCCCTGTTGTCTTTTGCTCCAATACTTTGGCCACCTCATGAGAAGAGAAGAATCCTTGGAAAAGACCCTGATGTTGGGAAAGATTGAGGGCACTAGGAGAAGGGGACGACAGAGGACGAGATGATTGGACAGTGTTCTCGAAGCTACAAACATGAGTTTGACCAAACTGCGGGAGGCAGTGGAAGACAGGAGTGCCTGGCATGCTCTGGTCCATGGGGTCACGAAGAATCGGACATGACTAAACGACTAAACAACAACAACAACAATCGCCCTGCACAGACCAGAAACAAGGTTTCCTAGGACAACTCAAAGCAGACCTGAACCCTCCTGCGCACATTATAAGGCAGTGGTTCTCAAATTTTTCTCTCTGGGCCACATTTTCAGAAGACAAATTTGCATGTGCCACATGCATAATTTTTGTTATTGATAAGAAATACATTGGAAAACAAAAAAGAGCCAAGTCCTAGCAGTGCTTGATTTATAACAAAGAACACAACTACTTTATAATATGATTGTGGAACATCCAGAAAGTATAAAACAATGCAGCTACATAAGAACACGAACCATTCCCAAAATAAAACTATAAATGAGCCTTTTAACTATGTACCTTATGTATAGAAACTCAGTGAGAGGTGTAAAATTGCTTTTGCTGGATAATCTCATTTATATTAGTTCTAAGCCGAGTCAAACAAACTCTCATCTCATCAGCACAAAGAAGCCTTTGCGGTTTAGGACCCTCGTACCTACAGGACCGCCTCTCCTGGTATGCCCCGCGGAGGACCTTAAGGTCCACAAATAACAACATTCTGGAGATTCCGAGCCATAAGGTGGTTAGATTGGTCTCGACTAGGGCCAGGGCCTTTTCAGTACTGGCCCCGACTTGGTGGAATGCTCTTTCACAAGAGAACAAGGGCCCTGCGGGATTTGCCATCTTTCCACAGGGCCTGCAAGACAGAGCTGTTCCGCCTGGCCTTTGGGTTGGATTTAGTCTGACCCCTGTGTTTTCCTCCCTCATGGTTTGGATTTATGGACTACTTAAAATGAGGCTGCATTTTAAATTTTAATATTGTATTTTAATCTGTATTTTAATTAATTGTTTTCTTTTATGTCTTATTGTGATTTTATTGGTGTTAGCTGCCCTGAGCCTGGTTTTGACTGGGGAGGGTGGGGTATAAATAAAATGTATTATTATTATTATTATTTTCTGATTTTTCATTTGCTAGAGTTGAAAATCTCTGTTCACAAAGTAATACTACTACTACTACTACTAATAATAATAATAATTTACACCTGGTGTGTGCTGTAGGAGGGAGGGAGAGAGGCGGGGAGAGGCACCAAATTTTAGTGTCGCGCATGCTCAAATTGTGACTACTGGATATAGGGAAGTGTCCGTGTATGTGCTTTCCTCTCTGTTTCTTGGTGGCAGCTGATCCCTCCCGGGGGGGGGGGGGAGATCACGCAGCACCCAAAAATCCAGATGTGCCTATGAACCTGCAAAGGTGGGTGACCTCTGTCCCAGAATGATGCCATGTCAGGAACATGGTCGGAAATTTTAAAATAAAGCTAAGTGGGGGGGCCATAGCCCAAGGTTACTGAGCACTGACACTGGCCCTATCCTGCTCTGTCTAATCTGCATCATTATCATGTGTCTTCTACTATTGCCTTCCTAATAATAATAATTAATACATTTATTATTTCTACCCCGCACATCTGGCTGGGTTTCCCCAGCCACTCTGGGCGGCTTCCAACAGAAGGTTAAAAATACCGGTACATTAAAACATCAGTCATTAAAAACTTCCCTAAACACGGCTGCCTTCAGATGTCTTCAAAAAATCAGATACAGTGGTTGTTTATTTCCTTGACATTTGATGGGAGGGCGTTCCGCGGGGAGGGCGCCACCACCGAGAAGGCCCTCTGCCTGGTTCCCTGTAACCTCACTTCTCGCAGTGAGGGAACCGCCAGAAGGCCCTCGGCGCTGGATCTCAGTGTCTGGGCAGAACGATGGGGGTGAAGATGCTCCTTTCAGCTTTCCCCAACCTCAGATGCTTGGGACTACAGCATGGGCGTAGGCAGGGGGGCAGGAGGGGGCAGTTGCCCCCCTAGAAGCAGGGCCGCTGGCCAGCCTGCCCCGCTGCCCAGTGCTGTCTCCCTTCTCCCTGGCTGGCTGTGGGGCACAAAGCGTTTGGTTGGCTTTCCCTCCGCCCGCCCCACAACCAGCTGGCTAGAGGACGTCAGCCAAACGCTTTGCGTGGCTCTAGGGCTTTCCCTCCACCCACCCCACAGCCAGCCGGCTAGAAGGGACGTCTCCCTTCTCCCTGGCTTGCTGTGGGGCGGGTGGAGGGAAAGCCAGCCAAACACTGGACCTCTGAATGCCCTTCTGTTTTCCGACAAATTTCATGTTCCCCGAGGTGCCCAGCTATCTGGGCAGGGTGGTATTTTACGTTGTCAAAAGCCAGGCATCAGACACATGGGCCTGGATAGCATTCTGCTCTGAAGTATTTAGAAAGAGAATATAAATCTCCATCGCCTGTGCTGGCTAAATGCTGCAGCTGCCAACTGCGAGGGTCGTGTTAGGGTTGTGTCTGTAATATGTTTTATGGGGTCAGCAAGCAAGCTGCTGAAATGTTACAGAACACCGACCTCTGCCAGGCCTCTTAGCCATTAGGTAACTGGAGGTAGAATCCTCAGGTCTTCCAGAATGTCAAACTTCTTTTGATTGATCCCATTCATTTCGCAGCCATTGTATGTTGGCATATGCCACATCCAATCCATTAGCTGTGTGCATTCAAATGCACTTAAGTTTTTATTGCTTCTAGTTCTGTGTCATCAGCAAAGAAAGGTAAAGTTGATCTTCATCTAAATCACTGTCATGGATTATTGCGATTGATTACAACAAGCAAAGAGAGCTTTTTCAAGTTTAAAAGTTATGCTCCTTTTATTTCCCCAAGTAGTAATCTGTGCTGTTTAAGTTATTGCACTAGGGCTGCGTCGGAAAATACGGTGTATATTACATTCCTTGTTTCAAACATTTCTTTTAGTCCCCCTCCCCAATTCTCTGTCTTGCTCTGCTTTTATTTCTTCCTGGTGCTTACTTTGTAAGATAGAATAGAAACTCAAAAAGGCTGTTTGTTTGACGATTTTCTTTGAGTAATCCAGAGGTCTTCTGAGTGTGCCATCAATGTTGTAGAGCCAAACTTGGCCCTCCAGCTGTTTTGGGACTACAACTCCCATCAACCCTAGCTAACAGGACCAGTGGTCAGGGATGATGGGAATTATAGTCCCAGAACAGCTGGATGGTCAAGTTTGGCCATCACTGGTGTAGAGGCACAGGTCAATTCTGTGTCCAGGGCTGTGTCTACCAGCTCCACCTGGTATGCTGGCCAAGACCCTACCTGTCTTGTCAGAGTGGCAAATGTTTAGCTCCTGTTTGGACAACCAATGGCTTCAAGTTACAAGAAAGGGGACTCCTACTAAACACTAGGAAGAACTTTTGGACGGTAAGGGCTGTGGAATGGACTCCCTCAGAAGGTGATGGCCTCTCCTTCCTTGGAGGTTTTAAAGCAGAGGTTGGATGGCCATTGAAATATACTCTGAATCGAGAGTGAATTTCATGCTCTTTATTCAGCTCATAGTCATCAAGGAAAAGAAGAGAAGAAGAATGCCCTTTCCCCAAAACCATCTGCTTATACAGTAATACCTCGGGTTACGAACGCGATCCGTTCCGGATCGCAGTTCGTAACCCGAATAGTTCGTAAACCGAACGCGATGGGCGCCGCCATTTTGCGCATGCGCAAATTGCTCGATCGCGCGCGCGCCGCTTCTGCACACGCGCGCGCGGCGAAAACACTTCTGGGTTTGCGCAGTTCGTAACCCGAACTGTTCGCAAACCGAGGTGGTCGTAACCCGAGGTACGACTGTATACATTATTTATACAATGGGCTTTGCATGATTGGCTACTTCAGGGCTACACCTGTGGGCCAATCAGTTTGTGGATTGACTTCTGCCAGCAGCCTGATTGGCTGCTCCTGCAGGCCAATCAGGTTGCGGATTCACTTCCACCTGGAGTTGGATTGGGTGGCTCCTGTGAACCAATCAGACTGCTGATTCTGGATCCTATTGTTCTATGATTCAGCTCAGTACATAACAGCCATCTGTCATGGTTGCTTTAGTTGAGATTCCTGCATGGTAGGGGGCTTGTACCCTTGGGGTCCCTTCCAACTCTATGATTCCAGATCATAACCGAGATCAGTACGGCCTCTTCCGATCTCTTTGGTCTGCCCTGACGGTTCCCATTATCACAACCGGGAGCTGTGCACACAAACTGGATGAGATTATTCTGCAGAGCAGTGGGCAGGGGCAGGGCACTTAGCTCATGGGGTTCTTCCATCAGGGCTTTATTTTGAGTTTAAGGTGTGTTTCCTGCCTCTAAGGATCTTGTAATCTAAAGTGCGAAAGCAAAGCAAGCTGTTAATAATTAAAGAGCCTTCAGGCCTTTTACTTGGATTGAGGTGGGGGGCTCGGAGACCATTCTATTTTTAAAGTGCCCATATAATGCTTGCTCTAGCAATATTGCCCTACAGGGCTTTGAGATGAAGTTTTTATCCGACAGATGGTGGGAAGAGTGAAACAGAGAGGAGGTGGCAAATACGTAACGTGGTCTGTCTTACTGAGGTGCCATCTCCTTGGGCAGCTGCTGTAGTCCTGTTCTCATGGCAGGAGTCTCTGCCTTAGACTCGGCCAACGTAGTTGGGGCTTGGGAAGCGTTGTCCCAAGGGTTTTTTAACCAGTGGCATAGCACAGGGTGGGTCACAGGGGTGGGTGCCCCAGGCGCAAAATTCTTAGGGGTGCAACATTTGCCTCAATCCAGCTGCTCTCCTTTGTTACTGGGCTCCATTGAAAACAGCAACCTAAGGCATACCTAAGACGAACATGAGTTTGACCGAACTGCAGGAGGCAGTGCAAGACAGGAGTGCCTGGCGTGCTCTGGTCCATGGGGTCACGAAGAGAAGGACACGACTAAACGACTAAACAACAACACAACAACAAAGCTTCTCCAACTCAGTTTTGCATGTTGTAAATTGCTCCAGTTTAGTGACACCCCACATTTTATTTAACTTGTCTAGCCTACTTCTAATACATACACGGTCTAAGTTCATTGCACATTTTATTTATCCATTCTAACTGGCATTAGGCAATATATATTTCTAACACATCACAAGTCTACCATTGCATCACAGGGCAGACGGGCAGCAAGTTGGTTGCTGATCTAGATATCTCTGTGAGGGTAGGGTTTTTGTTTTTGTTTTGAAGTGAAATCTGCTTCTTTCAGATCTGCATCCAGCACTCTCCTTTCCTTTGCCAAATGAGACATTCACCGCAGCCAGAAAAGATCCTGGCCTCTCTTGGCTGGAATTCATCAGCCAAAATAGGAATGGGTCCAGGTAGCAGGTGGCCAATCCTCCCGCAGAGAGAATGATGCATATCAACAGGGCAAGACCCAGCTATTGACATTGGAAACCTCTTGATGCGGGAACAGTCGGGGGGGGGAGGGGGGAGTTCATTCCTGGTAGCTGTGGAGTTAGTCAAGTGAAACTGAGTATTCTGCTAGCCGGTCTTCTTTCTGAATGCTTGGTTATAGGAAGGCTGCCTTCTTCCGAGTTGAACCATTGGCTCACCTAGTATTGTCTATCTACACTAAGGTAAAGGGACCCCTGACCGTTAAGTCCAGTCGCGAACAACTCTGGGGTTGTGGTGCTCACCTCGCTTTACTGGCCGAGGGAGCTGACATTTGTCCGCAGACAGTTTTTCTGGGTCATGTGGCCAGGATGACTAAGCCACTCATGGCGAAACCAGAGCAGCGCACGGAAACGCCATTTACCTTCCCACCGGAATGGTACCTATTTATCTACTTGCACTTGATGTGCTTTTGAACTGCTAGGTGGGCAGAAGCTGGGACCGAGCAACGGGAGCTCACCCCGCCGCGGGGATTTGAACCACCCACCTTCTGATCTCGGTGAGCTCTAGGCTCTGTGGTTTAGACCCGCATCCCTGCACTACGCTACACTAGCTGCCAGCAAATGTCTAGGATTTCGGACAGGAGTCTTTTGCACCCCTGCTGAGAAAGGCCAAGGATTGAGCTCAAGTTCTTTTTGCGTGCAGAACATGTGCTCTGTCACTGAGTTACAGCCATTCCCCAGCTATTAAGAAGAATTAAAGGAGAACTGTGCCAGTGAGTGATGTCCACTAGGAATGGGTGATATCTGGTTTCCAACAATATGATATATCATCAACAATATGATATACCAGGCGGCTAGCTACACCGCTGCCTTGGTTTAAGAACAGTTTATGAACAACTTGTATTAAGCACGCTGCAAACCGTAGGTGTTTTGGTTTGTGAACTTTACTTGGAAGCAGAACATGTTCCGCTTCCTGTTGAGTGTGTTCCATTTGTAAATTAAGTCCCCTGCTGCTATGGGAAAGCATGCCTTGGTTTAAGAATGCTTTGGTTTAAGAACAGACTTCTGGAACGGATTAAGTTCATAAACCAAGGTACCACGATGTCTGAAATAAGTATGTAACCATGTAGAGGTGAACAGGGTAATGTCCTGGCAACTGCTACTACTTAGTAAAATGAATATATTTTTACTTGCCTTTAACATATTGTTACAACTGTTATTCTATCACAGAGCAACAGGGAGAGCAGGAATCAGGAGGGATATGGCTTTTCCCATATCACAATTTTTTACATAGCGCATGAACACATTGTGATTCATGATACTTTGCCATGTCAAATATTACGAAACTATTACCACAATATGGACTTCAAACTGGTTTTGGACGATGTACTGTTACATTGCCCAGCCCTAATATCCACTGCAGTTGCCCATGAAGGGTCTACACAGTCATAAAGGACATTTTAAATAACATGCCAATCACAGGTTGAAAACAGTTTTTTAAAACTATAATTGTGAGAAACAGTTTAAAACCTAACAAAAATCTATTCAGATAGAGACTGGGGATAAAGGTTTGAAAAAGCTTGTTGAAAGAGACAAATCTAAAAAGCGAATAGAAAAGGCATCAGTCTGATACACAATGGGATATTCCACTTTCTATGGGCAGAGAAACCTTGAGACAAAGTAGTTTACCTCAGATAAGATGTTTTGTCATCTGCTTGATCTCCCCCATCTACTTCTCAGAACAGTTTATTTAGCAAAATGTATACTGTATATGGCTTGATTGTAATAATGCCTCTAACAGTTTGAGAGCAGGTTATTAGGCCATTTTTCTATTTCACCTGTTAGAAACTTTGTAGTACTTTCTTGTGCTGCATATATATATATATATATATATATATATATATATATATATATATATATATATGCAAAGAAATAAAAATGCTCTCCCAGCACATCTCTTTTATTGCAGGCTCAAATTTAGCCATTCACTTGACGCAACTTAAGATGTTCCTATTCCTAGGATTATTAAACTTTCCTTCAGAGCCATGAAATGCTAGTTCCCATTCAGCTATTTAAAGAACAATGGCAGAGATTTTTCAAATATCTCTCTTCAGTCTTGCCCTTCAGACTCAAACAAATGAAATAGCTCCTGTGTGTGATCGGCTTGTCAATTCAGTTCTTACCGTTCCGGTCTTTTCAAAGGGGTCATATTTTTAGTGTGAGCATTGCTAATAATAATAATTATTATAATCACAACACTATAGTGATTTTAAATGTTCTAAGTGCTATAACAGCCATGTAAGGTAAGCCAGTATTATATCCTGCAAATAATGCCTGAGTTCATGGCAGAGAAGATATTTCAACCATGTACTTCCTGATCCATCACTCAGACTTTTAGGTAGTACACCAGCTCTTCTTAACTGTCAAATACCATGTTTTTCTGTTTATTGCTGTTTGTAGGAATGCTCCCCTATCATGTCTGAATGTTAACAAAGCTAGCAGCTCATGTGCCTTCTGAATCTGAGGACTTATACTGGTATGGAATCTTCCATAGAGTTTTCTTTGGAAAAGATCGCTCATTTTTGCATGGAGAATTTTCTGCCTTCTGGTGTTTTCCCCGTCATCCTCCTTGCAGTAATCTTAAAATATAAAAAGCAATTGTAGCAGCAGACTTTGTAGTGTGTGTTGGGAAATAACCCGGGGAAGACCGAGTTTATCCTGAAGTCCCATGTGCGTGGGGAACTACAAGGAAAAACAGCTGCCTGCCTGAGATCAAAAAAGTGTGTCGGGCTAGACTCACTCTTTAGCCAAAACAGAGTTTAAAACACAGATCTACGCAGCGTTTGCAAAGCACAGAAAATATAGGTTGTTAGATCTTTACATTTCCCAGTATTAAGTGCTCACAGTTCATCCTTGCCTCTCGGTGTGAATAGACCACACAGTTTGTTAAGTTTAAATGCTTTGCTTACAGTAATCACAAGTCTCACTTATGCACTGTTCGACGCTACAGCAGAAAGACAGGCAAAGTATTCTTGGTTACAGAATGCAGAAATTAGCTTCAAGCACGTGGTCTGAGTCGAGGCTGGAGTCTCAAACATGGTTCAAAAGGGAGGGAGGAAGAGGAAGGCAACAGGAAACAAACAATTACACCTCCCTTTTCAAAGGTAAGGGGGTGTGACCTAGCTGTACCTTCTCTAGGAATTGACTGTTCTGTGGTCCTTAACCTTTCCTTACTGGCAATTATGTACAGTTATGTTTGGCTGCATAAACTCTCCCACAGTAAGGTCCTTTATGCGGTCCCTATGTGGCTTGGGACCCTCGTACCTACAGGACCGCCTCTCCTGGTATGCCCCGCAGAGGACCTTAAGGTCCACAAACAACAATATTCTGGAGATCCCGAGCCATAAGGTGGCTAGATTGGCTTCTACTAGGGCCAGGGCCTTTTCAGTATTGGCCCCAACTTGGTGGAACGCTCTTTCACAGGAGACCAGGGCCCTGCGGGATTTGTCATCTTTCCGCAGGGCCTGCAAGACAGAGCTGTTCCACCTGGCCTTTGGGTTGGACTCAGTCTGACCCCTGTGTTTTCCTCCCTCATGGCTTGGATTTATGGACTACTTAAAATGAGGCTGCATTTTAAATTTTAATATTGTATTTTAATCTGTATTTTAATTAATTGCTTTTTATGTTTTATTGTAATTTTATTGGTGTTAGCCGCCCTGAGCCCGGTTTTGACTGGGGAGGGTGGGGCAATAATAAAAATTTATTATTATTATTATTATTTATTTAGCAGTATCCTACTAAGCCCTTTCCTTTAAAGCTGTTTGGACTTTTTTGCCACCCCAACCATGGCATTCTGAATAAGCCCCTAATTAGTCAAGCATTCCCTGCAGGGAACATTTTGTTTGTGCGCTGCCTTTCCACAAAAAGGCATGCTCAAAAAGGAACCCATCTCAGAATCAACCACTGCCAGAATGATTTCATAAGGACATAGTAAAACAGCATCGTATCAAATTCGAACAGTGTTCTCGAAGCTACGAACATGAGTTTGACCAAACTGCGGGAGGCAGTGCAAGACAGGAGTGCCTGGCGTGCTCTGGTCCATGGGGTCACGAAGAGTCGGACACGACTAAACGACTAAACAACAACAACAATCAAATATAACAAGAGACAAGTACGACAACAACATTTCAGTATTATAATTGTAGCAGGATTACACCACCAACATGGCACTCCTGGCAATAGCAAAACTATATAGGGAGCCTGAAAAGTTTGACTTTGGTTCTGCTGCAAAGTCTTGTGTAAGACTCTGCCTAGACTGGTTAGCGGAGAGAGATGTTCTGGTCCTGGCCTGAGGCTGCCAAGCCGACATCTGCACTAGGTGATAAGAGCACAACCTGACACAATATAATTGCACGTTTGGCACTTGGCAGCACCTGGAGAGACTCCGAGGACTACCCCTTGCTTCCCAGCTGGTCTGCCTGTCCATCAGGGTCATGTCGCAAGAAGCCGACGATGCTTCATTAGACATGTGCCGAGGGGGAGAAGCCTATTTGGGTGTGCCAGGGAGACTGGCACACTCCCAGTGGCTGGATTCCTGAAGGATTCGTAGCCAGGAGGACTGGAAGGAATGACTGCTTCAGTGCCTGGGTTTCAAAGAGGAAAAGAAGTCACAAAAAGCTACCACTTGCTCTCAGCTCTTGTCTTTATAACAGCAAAGTGCGATAGGGACCCAAGCAGGAGACAGAAGATGTACTCGAGTGTTGAGAGGACATAGAAGCAGTGGATTCAGAAGCCCATTCCCTTGATCAACTGCAGCCGCTGAGTCCATTTTTGCTGCTTAAATGTTCTTATTAGAATCCCACACTGATGTTTGAGACTTAATATGATGGCTACATGGACACCATACATTTAAAGCTTGTCCCCTTGAACCCTGGGCAATGTAGTTTATTGTCCACAGAACTGCAATTCCCAGCAATCTAAGAAATGACATTCTTTGAGGGAAGCAAAGTGCTTTAAATGTGTTTTAAGCAGACACTGGAGAGACCTGTCAGGAGTAAGCATGGACCAATGGTATCAAATGCAGTGGTACCTTGGTTCTCAAATGCCTTGGTACTCAAAAAACTTGGAACCCAAACATTGCAAACCTGGAAGTAAGTGTTCTGGTTTGCGAACTTTTTTCGGAAGCCGAACATGCTCTGTTTTAAGTATTACTCTCAAATCAGAGTGCCACACTTCCATTTTGAGTGTTACGCTGAGGTCCGCCTGTTTTTGCGGCTCTTTTTGTTTTGTTTTTATGACTGTGTGGAACCCAGTTCAGCTACTGATTGATTGATTGATTGATTGTTTGTGTGACTGCAGTACATTGTTTATTGCTTACATTTTATGGATCAGTGGTTTTGTTAGATAGTAAAAATCATGTTAAATTGCTGTTTTTAAAAGTCTGGGATGGATTAATCCATTTTACATTACTTTCTATGGCAAAGCGCGTCTTGGTTTTGGAGTGCTTTGGTTTTGGAACGGACTTCCGGAACGGATTAAGTCTGAGAACCAAGGTGCCACTGTAGTATGGGAAAGAGCCTTATTAGAAAAACTAACCAATAAACTGAAACTGACACGGAGACAAATAGAAGAAGACGCCTTCACCCTGGTATGGCTACCTTTTATGACATACACAGCCCAACAAGACAGCGACGAGAATCCCCCGACAGCATACGAATCAACCTGGCTAACCTGATCGAAACACACACACACACACACACACACACACACCACTCTCACACAAAAACAAATCTCACTACAGCCAACCAAAGACAAATCCAAATCCACTTTCCATTACTTTCAATGGGAAAGTTTGCTTCAGGTTAAGTACGGACTTCCGGAAGCAATTACACTCATACCTCGGGTTAAGTACGCTTCAGGTTGAGTACTCCGCGGACCCGTCTGGAACAGATTAATCTACTTCCCACTACTTTCAATGGGAAATTTCACTTCAGGTTAAGTACGCTTCAGTTTAAGTACCCCGTGGACCATCTGGAATGGATTAATCCACTTTCCATTACTTTCAATGGGAAAGTTTGCTTCAGGTTAAGTACAGACTTCTGGAAACAATTGTGTTTGTAAACCGAGGTACCACTGTACAACAAGTGAATAGTAAGAGAACCCATACAAGTTAAACTGACACAAAAGCTTCTTCTTCTTCTTCTTCTTCTTCTTCTTCTTCTTCTTCTTCTTCTTCTTCTTCTTCTTCTTCTTCTTCTTCTTCCTCTTCCTCTTCCTCCTCCTCCTCCTCCTCCTCCTCCTCCTCCTCCTCCTCCTCCTCCTCTTCCTAATTGTTTAAACCAGTTCATAAACCAAGAACTTACACATTGACCACTAATAACAAAACATGTTGCAGATATTTTCCCACACCTGTTATGCTGTTTTTGTGATATACAAAGGACATGAGAAAACTTGGTATACCTGTTTGTATAACATCATTCTTATTTATAAAACCCAATTTTTAAAAGTGATTTAAGTGGGGTATGCGCATGCATATCTATGGGATCGGGGGATAAAGCGGCATAGATCTTCTTGATCTGCAAGGAGAGTGCCTCTAGGCTGCGTCTCGTGCGTGCATTAAAAATGGTGCTAAATAGGGTTACGAAATCAAGCATCTGAAAGTGATGACTTGAGCACACAGTGGCCCATGCCCAGTCAGGTCTGGGTGTGCATTCCCGCAAAGAGTTGTGGGTATCTTGCCCAGCTGATCCAAGATGACAGCCCTGGCCATCTGCCTACAGGTGCACAAAAACAGAGCCTCATGCACCCCGAGGCTCACACAGCTCACAGATGAACACCGTGCAAGGACCAATGGCAATGCCCTTGGCTGTGCTGGCATAAGAGGAGAGTTGGCAATCTGCCACATGGAAGCAATCTATGGCTTTCCCACAGGGTAGCCTAGTTCCCCTGTTTCTCCACACACACCCCAAATGACACCCACAGCGGCATTCACGATAAGAAGCCCAGGAGAAGAAGTTCCATTGTGCCTGCTTGCTTGTTTTTAAATAAATTTTGGGTTTTGTCTGCACAGGGAAACTGACGACCGCAGCATATTATCTGTCGTGCTGTACTGTGCATTGCTTGGCAGTGATGAAAAGTTTAAAAAAGCAGAATACTTGTGCGTAAAGCTCCTTGGAAATGAAATGCACCATCTCATTTCACTCACTCAGAAGTGCCAAGGCATTCTGTGTCAAATCAGAAATGAATGAACAACTTGCCATTCCTCTCTCCACCCCCCCCAACAACCTATAGTCTTTCACCCAAATATGTAAGCTCGGAAAGTGCCTTATTCTTCCTAAATGATCATTCAATTGCTTGTAGACCATATCTTTTGGTAGATTTATTGCTGGCTCTTTGAAGTGGGCGGGGGGGGGGGGCGCAAACAAATGCATTTTGCATATTAACATGTAATTCTTGTTCCTGTCTGCTCAGTTTGGGAAATGGTTTGAATGCTTTTATAAAGAAAAAAATGGCCAATAAAATTGGCTGCAGCACCATTGCTTTGCAATTCTTATGAACGGCAAAGTGCTACTTACAGTCATTGATGTTAAAAGCTATTTCTAAATTATGGTGCCATTTATTATCTCTAGCGTCCAAAGTAAGTTTAAATGATGCTGATAATTCATGTTTTACCAAATTTCCCTTTCCCCCCCGAGGATACCTCTGATTAACTTATGCACATTTAAGCGCTTTTTAAATTCCCCTTTTATTGCCATTATGCTCTGAGAATCTCAGCGATTCTCAAAAATGGGTAATAAACTTGAGATAAAATGCTACAGTTTTAGATCAATGCTGACATATTGCTCGGGTGATTTCTTCAGAGCTAAAGTGATGGTGCTTCATATTTACAGAATATATACTATGTTATTACTGCAGGATTACCATTTTGTTCTAAGATGAAATGAGTAATTTACCAATTTATTAAACAGTTACATTTAAGTATTGCTTAGGACATTACTTCGGCAATCTGTTTACTTAGCACGAGGAGTTATCATTAAAAAAAAAACACCCAGTTTACTTAGGTAAAATTTGTAATCATCATGCCCTCCATTAGCAGACTTATTTTTCTGCAAGCCTAATTGCCTGGAAATGAGTTTTTTCTTATTTACTGTGGTAAATTCTGCTAAGCCAGCTAAAAATGTCACCCTAGCATGAAGTGCTGCAAAAATTAATAATACATACAGAAGGCAGTTTTAATTAGTATAATACCAAACATTAATAAAAGATTTATAGGACTGAGGCTGCTTACTTGGAAGTAAGCCCCGTTGAACCTTTGTGGGATTTATTCCCGAGTAAACCTTGCAGAGGATCCTATTCTGTGAGCCTGCAGTTCTAGACATACTTACTTGAGAAGATACCCTATTGAGCTCAGTGGTAGCTACTTCTTGAGTAAGAAGAGTTTGGATTTGATATCCCGCTTTATCACTACCCGAAGGAGTCTCAAAGCGGCTAACATTCTCCTTTTCCTTCCTCTCCCACCACAAACACTCTGTGAGGTGAGTGGGGCTGAGAGACTTCAGAGAAGTGCGACTAGCCCAAGGTCGCCCAGCAGCTGCATGTGGAGGAGCGGAGACGCGAACCCGGTTCCCCAGATTACGAGTCCACCACTCTCAACCACTACATCACACTGGCTCTCAGTGTGTAAATGTGCTCTTGACTGGGCTGCACAACATACAACAGAAGTGCATACACCTTAATCAGAGTTGGGGAAGCTCAGTGCCAAATGTTAGGAATCAATGAGAAAAGGCAGCTGAACATGCACAGGGCTCCTTTTCTGCATGCATCAGAGGAGCGCGACTAGTGAGCACATCAGTGTTGAGGGGGTAGCTAGCGGGCAGGGACCTTACGCCCACTGTTGGTGCAATGTGAACAATTGGGTTAAATTACACAGTGCTTGGGCTCATGTCTTGAGGAGCACATCCTCCACGTCTGGATGTCCTGAGATAAAGGATGCCAGGTGCACCGGGTTGCCATAGCAACACCAGCAAGTTCAAATTTATGATTTGCTGAGTCATCCATCCTCCCCATAGGTTCAGGAAATATGTCTACATGTAGAGATGGATATCATAGGGCATGGCTTTCGTTATGTCTTTTCTGGGCTGCATCAATAGGCGTATAGCATCTAGATCAAGGGAAGTAATAGTACCACTGTATTCCGCTCTGGTCAGACCTCACCTGGAGTCCAGTGTCCAGTTCTGGGCCCCACAGTTCAAGAAGGATACTGACAAGCTGGAACGTGTCCAGAGGAGGGCAACCAAAATGGTCAAAGGCCTGGAAAGAATGCCTTATGAGGAACGGCTTAGGGAGCTGGGTATGTTTAGCCTGGAGAAGAGAAGGTTAAGGGGTGATATGATAGCCATGTTCAAATATATAAAAGGATGTCATATAGAGGAGGGAGAAAGGTTGTTTTCTGCTGCTCCAGAGAAGTGGACACGGAGCAATGGATTCAAACTACAAGAAAAAAAATTCCACCTAAACATTAGGAAGAACTTCCTGACAGTAAGAGCTGTTTGGCAGTGGAATTTGCTACCAAGGAGTGTGGTGGAGTCTCCTTCTTTGGAGGTTTTTAAGCAGAGGCTTGACAGGCATATGTCAAGAATGCTTTGATGGTGTTTCCTGCTTGGCAGGGGGTTGGACTGGATGGCCCTTGTGGTCTCTTCCAACTCTATGATTCTATGATTCTATCCTGCCCTGTTTGCTGTCAGGTATCTGAATCTGTAAGAGTCAGAGGAAGAGGTTGTGGGTTTTATAGAGCAGCGTTTGCTAGCATGGCGATAGTGTTAGTGGATCTCTCTGTATATGTACAGTGGTACCTCTACTTACGAATTTAATGCGTTCCGAACACACATTTGTAAGTCGAAAAAAATTGTAAGTCGAATCCTATAGGAATGTATTGGGAGAAAAAATTCGTAAGTCAAAGCAACCCTATCTAAAAATTCGTAAGTAGAAAAAATCCTATCTAAACCTCATCCAAGATGGCGGACGGAGCTCCATTTGTAAGTAGTAAAATTCGTAAGTAGAGTTATTTGTAAGTAGAGGTACCACTGTATATATATATATATATATATATATATATATATATATATATATATATATGTATCTTTACGTCAAAGACCAGAGAACTGTATGTACAGTTGTCCTTTGGAAGTAGAATGGAATCTGTTCTGGCAGTTCATTTGACTTCCAACACATTCGAAAACCAAATCGTGGCTTCTGATTGGCTGCGGAAGCCCTGTCAGACGTTTGGGTTCCAAAAGAACGTTTGCAAACCGGAACAATCCCTTCTGGGTTTGCGGCATTCGGGAGCCAAAACGTCCGAGTTCCAGGGCATTCGACAATCAAGGTACGACTGTACCCGGTAGTAGATGGCAGTGTTTAGCTTTGTTTTGTGTCTGGAGATGGTAAACCCTTTGTTACTTTGAATTGTGTGGGAGAGGATTCTCCCTCCATAATTTGGGGACTCTTGGAAGAAGCTGAAAACAGGACACCCTGAAGATTCTGCTGGGGCTCCTCATACTCTGCTGACACACCGCTCTTGTTGAGGTGTGGTGAACTACGAAATGACTTCCACAAGTCACCAACATGCCCTGCTTCATGAACGCATGGAGCAGAACACGGTTTGTACTGAATCAGACCAGTATGGTCCATCTAGCTCGTAATTGTCTCCACTGACTGGCAGTGGCTATCTAGAATTTCAGGGAGGTTCTCTCGCATTCCCGGAGATGCTGGGGATGGAAACTGGGACCTTCTGCATGCAAAGCAGATGGTTTATCGCTGAGCCGCAGCCCTTCTCCCATGAAGGGAGCTTTATCTGCTGCACATGCCTAATGCTTACCTCCATTCCATGAAAAGTTTCATTCTGCAAATCACGCTAAGAAGTTAACAAGGGTCCTAAGAACAGGTCCATTCTGGCAGTTCCATCGTTCCATTCTGAAGGAAATCAGCCCTGAGTGCTCACTGGAAGGACAGATCCTGAAGCTGAGGCTCCAATACTTTGGCCACCTCATGAGAAGAGAAGACTCCCTGGAAAAGACCCTGATGTTGGGAAAGATGGAGGGCACTAGGAGAAGGGGACGACAGAGGACGAGATGGTTGGACAGTGTTCTCGAAGCTACGAACATGAGTTTGACCAAACTGCGGGAGGCAGTGGAAGACAGGAGTGCCTGGCGTGCTATGGTCCATGGGGTCACGAAGAGTCGGACACGACTAAACAACAACACAACAACAAGAACAGGCCAGGCGGCATTTCTTCTCCTAGACAGCTGGCAATTCTAGTCCTGGTATGTGCCTCCTTTTATTGGTCAACCATGGAAACTGAGATGAAACTGGGCTGTTTATATAAAGTACTTGGAAATTCTCGAGATTTGCCAGTAATTGTCAGAACTGATTGTGCACCAGTGACCTTATTATGGACCTCCTTACAATAAACATTATCATTTACCAGCAACCATCCAAGTGCAGAAAGAAATTTGCTTAAGTATCATTTAGCCAAAGGTGCTTGATGCCGTTTATGATGTGTTGATAATGGTGAGGATTTTCTGTTATTTCCCACTGGCTTCCTGAAATGTTAACAGTTATCAGTGAAATCGGAGTTTTGTACAATGTTGAATGGGGCTGTTGGCAGTGCAATATCACCTGCAAATTCTGCTTTTCCTCCACAACCTTCTAGGTTACTTCATAATGCTATGAGGAATCAGTGCACTCTAAAGGGTTTTTGATGAGATAATAAGATGTAGGAATGGGTTGGCATGGGTTGATACAAGAACGTCAGGGGGGACAGTATCCATCTATCTGCTCATCCGTTCTCTCCCATACATGCGACAAATAAGAGCAAAACTTTTTGTTCTCTGAAAAGCTGAGAGCAGCAAGGGAAAGCACATACCTGGTCAGAAATGTAGTGGTGAGACCATTTCCATGTGAGCAGCAGTCGCTGCTGGTGACTGGGAGTGGCCGCCGCCGAGACCATATAACACCAGTCCTGAAAGACCTACATTGGCTCCCAGTGCATTTCTGGGCACAATTCAAAGTGTTGGTGCTGATAGCCTCGACCCAGTGTACCTGAAGGAGCGTCTCCACCCCCATCGTTCAACTTGGACACTGAGGTCCAGCGCCGAGGGCCTTCTGGTGGTTCCCTCACTGCGAGAAGTGAGGTTACAGGGAACCAGGCAGAGGGCCTTCTCGATAGTGGCACCCTGTGGAATGCCCTCCCATCAGATGTCAAGGAAATAAACAACTATATGACTTTTAGAAGACATCTGAAGGCAGCCCTGTTTAGGGAAGTTTTTAATGTTTGGTGTTTTCTTGTGTTTTTACTCTTCTGTTGGGAGCTGCCCAGAGTGGCTGGGGAAACCCAGCCAGATGGGTGGAGCTTAAGTAATAAATAATAATAATAATAATAAATAAATTAATTACTACTTGATATTCAGGATTCTAGGCACAAAAGCAGCATGATAGAAATACCACAAGCAGATCCAGTCAGCCTGAATCTAATCTCATAGCATGAATGTTGGAAGATTCGGGACAAGCAAAAGGATGCTCTTCTCCACACAGCGTGTCGTTAAACTGTGGGATTTGCCACCACAAAATGTAGCAATGTCCACCAACTTGGATGGCTTTAAAGAGGGGATTAGGCAAATTCATAGAGCATAAGGCTATCAATGGATGCTAGCCATAATCATGGGCATCTGCAATAATTTTTATGCAGTGGGGCTGCAGAGTAAAACACCGAAAGGCTGATTTCTCATTGAAAGTGGTGCCTGTCCATTTTGCCTCACTGTGCCACCTGTCGTTGTTCTTACACAGAGACACCTTGTCACTTCCCAGGGGCCAAAGGGGTAGCTGAGAAAGGCAGGCCTTTCCCCCAAATGACCCTCAACCTTCCAGACAAACCTCCAATTATTCCCTAGTCATTCTGTGTAATTTTCCTAACAAAAGCGATGTTTGGCAACTTGGGTTGTGCAAAAAAGGCACAACTTGGGTTGTGCAAAAGAGCAAAAAAGGCAAAAGAGGAAGATGGCTGTGTGACTAGCCCTTTTATAAGGTCTGCCAGGGTCACGCCCATCTACCTGGTCACACACAGGGGGAGGATGCTCCAGAGCAGGTATGACAGGAAGTCCTCCCTGTCTGGAGCAACATTCCCCTGTGTGTCCACTCTGGGCAACAGAAAGTGTTGTCTTTGACTGCTTCAGTGATGATACATCTCACAGAATGGAGGGTAGAGAGCAGGTGTGTGGAAGTCTGCATAAACTAGGCTACTGGGCAAAGGCAAAATTTGCATTAGTTGCTCTGTCTGCTTTTGCCTCTGAAGTGGCCCACCGACAGCATGTGGCCTCCAGAAGGTTGCCCAGAGTGGAATGTGGCCCCCTGTGTGAAAATGTTCACCCCACCCCTGCCTACAAATGTGCATGGATCGAGGGGTGTGTGTGTGTGTGTGTGTGTGTGTGTGTGTGTGTGTGTGTGTGTCATTCCCATCACTGTGCTTTTATTTCAGGAGGAACGAAAACAAAACAGAATATCTGAAGGGAGAGAGAACAGCAAGATGACAGCTCAGCACCCTCACCTGGGCATCCCTTTGGCCCTTTTAAATGACTCATCAATCCCATTTTAGAGACGAATGGGATGGACCCACACTTAAAGATGTGGTCCAAATGTCACCATCACACGCACTTGGAGCCTGAGGTCTGAATTTGTTGGCTGTCCTGATCTGATGTGCCTAGCGCTGGTTTTACTCCTCTTGTGATTTGTGCTAACAAGATGAGTGAAAAATACTTCTTGGGTTCGCCTCCATTTTGATAAGGATTTTATTGTTTTCTGCGGATAGTAAATAATGGATAGAAAAGCCTCTCTCCCTAATTAAAATGGATGCCCCTTGCCAGACACAGCTGATAGCTCTCCCAGTAACAAGAAGCCTAAGACACATGGAAAGCCAGGATCACGACCATTCATCTTTGGGGAAGCTGCAGTGCTGCATACAGATGGGCAGAAAGAGCAAGCACAATAAAACTTCGGAGAGCTGAGCCCACGGAATAGGCCAAGTTTTTATGCTGTGTGATGAGTGAGATAAAAGAAAGTTTTTTTAAAAAAGAAAAGCATTGAATGAAGCCTGCACACCTTTCATGGTTGAATAGAACAGGGGGATGTGTATGTGTGTGTGGGGGGGGGAACCTGCTGGGTTCCAGATTTTGCTGGACTTCAACTCCCATCAGCCTCAGCCAGCGTGGGCAGTGGTCAGGGATGATGGGAGCTGTAGTTAGGCAGCATCTGTAGGTTGTGCCTTTAATAATTACCTTGAGGAGGAATTCCCAAGCTATCTGAAGGACTGTGTTATCCCATACAAACCTACCTGGGCTCTGAGATCTTCTGGGGGAGGCCCTTCTCTCAGCCCTGCCTTCTTCCCAGGCATGCTTGGCAGGGATGTGAGACAAGGCCTTCTTGGTGGCTGCTCCCAGGCTTTCAAACTCCCTCCCTAGAGAGGCTAAATTTGCTCTCTCCTGCTGGCAGGAGAACACTTTCTTGTCCCAATAGGCTTCTGGGAACTGACTGCTTTTTAGCAAATAATATGCTGTGCTGCTTTTGTTTTGTTTCTTACTATCTGTATTTTATTACATTTTTAAAACATTGCTTTAATTCCGTAGATAGTTTAATTACTTTTGAGCAATAACCCTTTTATGTGTTTTTTAGCTGTGTGTGCGCTTTATCTGTATCTGTTTTAATTTTTTGTGAGCTGCTTTGTGTTCTGGTTCTGGTCGGGT
The DNA here is from genome assembly GCF_965207765.1 of Zootoca vivipara. Taxonomy (NCBI): domain Eukaryota; kingdom Metazoa; phylum Chordata; class Lepidosauria; order Squamata; family Lacertidae; genus Zootoca; species Zootoca vivipara. The sequence continues at coordinate 10,280,406 of NC_142586.1, read as the reverse complement.
TAGAAATAAAGAAAATTCCAGAGGTGGAGCTCTAATCACAGTCTACCGCAGTGATGGGCAATCTGCGGCTCCCAGATGTTGTTGCACTTCGATTTGCTTCAGCCTCAACCTGCATGGCCAATGTTCAGGGGTGATGGGCATTGAAATCCAGCAGTAACTGGAGGGCCGCCAGTTAATCAGCCCATAAAGAAGGGAGAGAAATGGCAACTTATCACGTGTTTGTGATACAAGGGAGCGACAAGAACACTGAACCGCCAAAACATCAAATGAAAGGATGTGACTCTCCAAAGAATAAAGTGATGTCTAAAATGTAAAAGGTAAAGGTAAAGGGGCCCCTGACCATCAGGTCCAGTCGTGTGCGACTCTGGGGTTGCGGCGCTCATCTCGCTCTATAGGCCAAGGGAGCTGGCGTTTGTCCGCAGACAGCTTCCGGGTCATGTGGCCAGCATGACAAAGCTGCTTCTGGAGAACCAGAGCAGCGCACGGAAACGCCGTTTACCTTCCCGCCAGAGTGGTCCCTATTTATCTACTTGCACTTTGATGTGCTTTCGAACTGCTAGGTGGGCAGGAGCTGGGACCGAGCAACAGGAGCTCATCCCGTCGTGGGGATTCGAACCGCCAACCTTCTGATCAGCAAGCCATAGACTCTGTAGTTTAACCCACAGCGCCACCTGGGTCTAAAATGTATAAGTTGCTATTAGAGTGGGAGACAAAAGACGAACAAGTGAAATCATCAATGATACATTGGGCAATAGATATTGGTCATAATATAGAAATGGAGGCATGGGAACGATTGTGGAATATAGATATTAAATTTACAGCATGTTACGGTTTAAGAGAATTTTTTTTTATGAAAATGCTATATAGATGGTATCTAACACCTACCAAATTGGCAAAAATGTATAAATTGAAATTGAATAAGTGTTGGGAATGCAAAGAGAAAGAAGGTAACTTTTTTCATATGTGGTGGCCTTGCATTAAAGCTAAAGCCCACTGGGAAATGATATATAATGAATTGAAAAAGATGTTTAAAATAACTTGTGTAAAAAACAAAACCCAGAAGCTTTTCTTTTGGGAATTATGGGATCAGAGGTACCTAAACAATAGAGAAATTTATTTATGTATGCAACAACTGCGAGAATGGTATTTGCCCCGAGATGGAAAGAAGAAGTCCTGACGAGACAAGAATGGCTACAGATATTAAAGGACTATGCAGAAATGGCAAAACTTACCGGAAGAATAAGAAACCAAGACAACAAACTCTTTAATAGGGAATGGAAATCTTTTATTGAATATTTGCAAACAAATTGCAAACAAATTAAGACATTAGCAGGATTATTGTAAAAACATGCAGTTGCTAAAACTTAGATGAGAAAAAGCGTAAATAGATTTAATTGGGAAATGCAGGGGAAAAGAGTGTAAAGTTAAGGAACCGCAGAAAGAGGTTTAAAATGTAACAATGACTTTCTTATTGTTAGAAATGTCTTTTCGTTATAAATGAAAATGATAAATAAAAGAATAAAGTGATGTGAACCACCTCAACAGCAGAGAACATTTGCTATGTGCGACGTGTTTTCTGAACCAAATGCAATTTCTAATCAGAGGCCTCTTTCTTCTGCTTTTGGTCCAGCAGGAACGTAAAGGAGGAGTCAGGCTCTGAAGCCGATGCAACATGACTAGCTATAAGCAGAAAGCTGCTTTGACAGGGGGGCAGGATGCTGTTTTTCTCCCCTCCCCATCTGTCCCCCATGGTACATGCCCCGTCACTCTCCCTTCAGTCTGGCCTTGGTTGGATGTTAAAGAAAGGAAGAAAGGATATTTTTTATCTTGCTCTCCTATGTCTGAAAAATTGAGGGAATTTGTTCGAGCAGACACATCATTAGGTTTCATTAAGACCGTATTGTTGAAATTTCATTATTTACATAAAGGTCTTCTGGGGAGAGAACAGTGAATGGAACGCATTTGCTCTCTTTGGAAACAGAAGCACCAGTAAGAATGCAGGTCTGCCTGTCTAGTACGCTTTGGATCCCAGGAAGGTAAGAAAAGCTGGAAGGTGGTGGTGGTGGGAGACGACAATTCGCCCTTATCATTGCAATATGAAAACTGGTGCTTAATTTTGAAAGCTCGTGAGGTGTAGAGTGAATTAATTTTGTTCAATTATTATGTGTACACCCCACTTTCCCCGCAAGGACCGACCTTGTGGGGGGCCGGACTATATGTTGAAAAAAAATATGAATGAATTCCTATGGCCCATAAATAACCCAGAGGTGCATTTTAAATAAAAACACACATTCTACTCATGTAAAAACACCAGGCAGGCCCCATAAATAACCCAGAGATGCATTTTAAATAAAAGGACACATTCTACTCATGTAAAAACATGCTGATTCCTGGACCTTTCGTGGGCCGGATTTAGAAGGTGATTGGGCCACATCTGGCCCCGGGCCTTAGTTTGGGAACCCCTGGCGTACGTGGTTCTCTTCCATTTTGTCATCACAACGACCTTGTGAGGTTGGTTGAGAGGCAATGACTGGCTCAAGGTCACCAAGCGAGGTTCATTTCAGGTCCTCATCCAACACACTAACCACTGCACAAAACCAAATATTACCCTAATGTTTGGAAAGATTCGTGTTGTTCATCCTTTGGCTGCAGTCCTAAATATACTTACCTGGGAGTAAGCCCTGTTGGCTCTAGAGGGGCTTAATTCTGATTAAACATGTGCTGGATTGGGCTATAATCTACACTTAAGACAAGCATGGTTTTGGAAATCCATATCCATAAATAAGACAGTCATAGTAATTTCCAGTTTCACTAATAGGAATATGATTCTCTGTTTGCTGACTTTCCCCCCTCTGTTCCTTTCTTTCCAAGGCCCCCCACCCCGTGAGGTCCAAAGAGCAAATTAGTGTTAGAGGTGAATAATCTGTCGAGTTCAACAAGAATTCTCTCTAACACAGGCTAGCAGAAATCAATTTTTATGTATTTTTGACTGCTCTTCGGAATAGCCTGTAGAGATGACTATCCCACTGTGCCAGCTTGCTGGATATTTTCTTCGTTCTTTGTGATCTACAGGTTATAACACTGTCATAGTGATTTTTTGATACTGCCAGGCTGGGAATGACAATTTCAAGATCTTTTGCTGTGTTTTCGACTCCATCACCTAATACTTCTCAGTTTTTTTTAGATGATCTCATTCTGGACAAGCACTAACATGCTTTTATCAGTTCCAGGGCACTATACAAAATGCTGGTTTTCATGTCATGATTTTTCTGAGGCAATGCTTGGGATCTTAAAGTCTCCCCCCACCGCCTAAACTAACCAAGCTTTAAACATGACAGGATCTCTCTTCCTTATTTTCAAGAGACCCTTTGCAGTACAGTGGTACCTCGGTTTATGAACACAATTGGTTCCGGAAGTCTGTTCATAAACGGAAGCGTTCATAAACTGAAGCGAACTTTCCCATTGAAAGTAATGGAAAGTGGATTAATCTGTTCCAGATGGTCCGCAGAGTACTTAAACGGAAGCGTTCATAAACTGAAGTGAACTTTCCGTCTGGAACGGATTAGTCCACTTTCCATTACTTTCAATGGGAAAGCTCGCTTCAGTTTATGAACGCTTCAGTTTAAGTACTCTGCGGACCGTCTGGAACAGATTAATCCATTTTCCATTACTTTCAATGGGAAAGTTCGCTTCAGTTTATGAACGCTTCAGTTTATGAACAGACTTCCGGAACCAATTGTGTTCATAAACCGAGGTACCACTGTAATCTGTTCCAGATGGGTCCATGGAGTACTCAACCTGAAGCGTACTTAACCCGAAGCATGGGTGTCATTGGTTCCGGAAGTCTGTTCATAAACTGAAGTGTTCATAAACTGAAGCGAACTTTCCCATTGAAAGTAATGGAAAGTGAATTAATCCGTTCCAGATGGGTCCATGGAGTACTCAACCTGAAGCGTACTTAACCCGAAGCATGGGTGTAATTGGTTCCGGAAGTCTGTTCATAAACTGAAGTGTTCATAAACTGAAGCGAACTTTCCCATTGAAAGTAATGGAAAGTGAATTAATCCGTTCCAGATGGGTCCACGGCGTTCGTAAACCGAAAATTCGTAAACCAAGGTGTTCGTAAACCGAGGTTCCACTGTATAGGCTAATGTTTCATCAGAGTACTAGTTACAGGTACCATAGGTGTTGGTCTGACACAGTCAAAACAAAATAAAAAAATCCTTTGTTTTTGGATTGCTGCTGGAAGGATTTTTTTTTATTTTGTTTCATCAGAGGTTTGTGTTTCCACAACAGTGATGCCTTGGGGGATAGCTCAGTCGGTAGAACATGAGACTCTTAATCTATGGCCCATAGATTCGAGCCCCACATTGGGCAAAATACTCCTGAACTACAGGGAGTTGGACTCGATCAGTGTTTCCCAAACTTGGGTCGCCAGCTGTTGTTGGACTACAACTCCCATCATCCCTGACCACTGGTCCTGCTAGAAGGGGATGATGGAGTTGTAATCCAAAAACAACTGGAGATCCAAGTTTGGGAAACACTGGACTAGATAGATTCCAACTCTGCAGATATAGGATTCCAGGTATCTGGTGTTCAAGCAGGAGAACCTCTCCCTGTAAGACCAATTTTCCACGTCACCCCATTGCGTTTAAGTGCCTTTAGGGAAAGATGGGAAGTCAACGTTGAAAGAGAAATGTATAACAAATTTGGAATCTGTAATTTATATGCAAAGATTTTAAATTTTAATTAAAACCAAGAAAATGTAAAACTGCTGAGGAAATTTTTAAAATGTTCCTTGACATTAAAGGTAAAGGTAAAGGGACCCCTGACCATTAGGTCCAGTTGTGACCAACTCTGGGGTTGCGGCGCTCATCTCGCATTATTGGCCGAGGGAGCCGGCGTACAGCTTCCAGGTCATGTGGCCAGCATGACAAAGCCGCTTCTGGCAAACCAGAGCAGCACATGGAAACGCCGTTTACCTTCCCGCTGTAGCGGTACCTATTTATCTACTTGCACTTTGACGTGCTTTCGAACTGCTAGGTTGGCAGGAGCTGGGAACAAGCAACGGGAGCTCACCCCGTTGCTGGGATTTGAACCGCCAACCTTCTGATCAGCAAGCTCTAGGCTCTGTAGTTTAACCCACAGCGCCACCTTGACATTAGGACATGTTATAAGGCATGCCGCTCCAAGCGGGAAGGTAAACGGTGTTTCTGTGTGCTGCTCTGGTTCGCCAGAAGCGGCTTTGCCATGCTGGCCACATGACCTGGAAACTGTACGCCGGCTCCCTCGGCCAATAACGTGAGATGAGCGCCGCAACCCCAGAGTCGGTCACGACTGGACCTAATGATCAGGGGTCCCTTTACCTTTACCTTTACGGATACAGCAGTGTACATATAGGGCAAGCAAGTCATCTGTCTCAAAGCCAGCCTTGTCAAATGTTCATTCTTAAAGGGAGCTTGACAACTGCATTAGCATTATTGATGCAGATTTGCAAACACATCCGCTCCGCACATTTAAAGCTGCACTTCCTAGCACTCCTAAAAAACTACAGTTCCTAGATTTCTTTGAAGGAAGTCATAAAACCTGCTTTAAACATACAGTATTGCTGCGGCTGTTTAAACGTGCTTGAATGATCAAGTCAAACAAGCATTTAGCATTTTGTTCTTCTGTATGGAGACACCCCTAAGGATATAGCATACCCTCCAGCATTTCTCCGATGAAAATGGGGACGTCCCATTCCATAGTGATAATTATATTATTTATATCCCACACATCTTACTGGTTGCCCCAGCCACTCTGGGCGGCTTCCAACATATGTAAAAACATAATAAAACATAATACATTAAAAAGTCTTCCCTATTCAGGATTGCCTTCAGACGGCTTGGGGGCCAGATAACTCCACACCCTCCAACATTTCTCCAATGAAAATAGGGATGTCCTAAGGAAAAGTGGGACATTTTAGGATCAAACCAGAAACCTGGACGGCTTCTCTAAATCAGGGATGTCCCTGGAAAATAGGGACACTTGGAGGGTCTGACATGTCTTAAATGTTTCATTTTTCTTTTCACAGTATTACATGAGTAGACTAAGTTGCTTTAGTTGGGTACATACTTAAGGCACCATAACAGAAACTTCGTTTAAGTGCGTCTCACCCGAGCAATGAGTAGTCCAGAGAGAGCACTTTAATTCTGGATGAAATCTCAGAATTAGGCCCATGACATTCTAATCAATGCAGCAAGTTCCATAACACTACCTTCCCTCATTGGTTCACTTATGTGATTGTTTGTCTCAGAACTTCTACAGGAAAATGTAATAAATCATTCTGGTGAATTTCTATATAATTTGTTGACAATGTGTTATGCTCTGAAAACGCAGCTTTTAGTGAGGAATGCACATGAGAAATTTCATTAAACTATTTTGTTGTCTTTTTGGGGGGAAATTGTAATTTTTTGCAGGAACCTCCAAGTTCATTTTAAGATTATCTGGGCTGTGAGCCTATGAACCCCTTTGGGTAAATTACAATTGCTTGCTCATGCCCAACGGGGCTTGTAAAGTCTTACTCTCCCATTAACAGCAAGCCATTTTTCAAATTCTGCTGACTTTCGAAACTGGCTTATCAAACATTGCAAGGATTTCTACCAAGACTGGGGAACCTTTGGCCTACCAGATGTGGCTGGACTCCAATTTCTTAGTGTTTTTAAGTGTCAGGTGTAACTACTTCAGCCTGAACACAGCAGAGTTTGCGCAGGTTTTTCCGGAAGCTTCTGGCGGTAACTTAAATGACTAGACGTCTGGACGCAGAATAAACTATATACAGGATTTATTAAAATAAAAGAAATCCAGAGTTTCTATGTACAACTTTAGAACTCAAAAACAAAGTAAAATAAATCCTTTCCTCTCTCTCTCTCTCTCCCTCTCTCCCTCTCTCCCTCTCTCTCTCTCACAACCGATACAGCACCTCTCCTCCTACACTGACCACACTCACCACACCACGTACTGTGCTAGCTTTCTCTGATAACAGGACTCAGTGCTGATCTCAACCAATGAGAGCACAGTTACTATGGCAGAAGTAGACCTTGGCTTTCTGCCCAGTGTTAATTGCTTGTCCTAGAGTTGATTGTGTGAAGAAGCAATCTGATGGTTTCTCATGCTACCAATTTTGCAAAACCCGAACACAATTCCCATCAGTCCCCACCAGGTTGGTCTGAGGAGTAGGAAATGAGTGACAGGTGCCTGAAGAGATGAGATTCACACACAACAACAACAACAACAACAACAACAACATAAAGGTACCACAAAGCAAGTGTGTTTTCATCTCAGAAGTGTTCATCGGCCACACAGGTGTATACAGAGACTATACAGGTATATGACTTATCTGCCCTCGGTGCCCAAAGAGGATATTTTGCATTGCCTTTTACTAATGAAGCTATATTGATTCATGTCATAAAACATAGTTTATATCCTGGGAGCTTGAGACATTGTGGACATCCACAGCTGTATATTTACATTGATTCTATATTGCATTATCTCTTCATTACAACAATACATTTATGCAATGAATACCTGAGCAGCATCCACTGGAAGCAAGAGTGGCCCTGTTAGCTTAGGAACAGCCTTCTCCAGCCCGGTGCCTCCCAGAAGTTGCTGGATTTCAACTCCCATCAGCCCCAAGCAGCATGGCCAATGGGCAATGGTGATGGGAGCTGTGGCCCAATGACGTCTGAAGGGCACCAGGTTGGGGAAGGACGATACCGCACAATATACAAAGTCTGTTACAGGCATGCAAGTAAAGCTGTTAATGGGTGGAAGTACTGGCACGCAAGGGTTTGACACAGTATTGTGTGAGCTGTTTTAGATTTCAATGAGAAGGCAGCGTTTTCTCTACATGCACACAAATCTTGTGGGTCTTGAATGGATTCCCTTGCACATCACAACACCTTCTTGACACCTAGAGGGGATCTGAACATCCGGTGTAGGAAGGATTTTAGGATCGTGTTGGCAAACCACACAAAAGCATAATTAATAGTAAATTGCACTGGCAAACCAGGCAATACATTAATATAAAAGTACAGGTTTCTGGAAAGAGGTTGAAGGGACATAGCAGGGCAGGAGGTCATGACAGATCCAGGGATAGCTGAGTCGGACCTGTCAGATCTGGAAGAAACAGGTTTGAGCAAGAGAAGCAGGACAGAACCAGAGGGGTCATGCCCAAGTCAGAGGGAGAACAATGGAAAGGTGGTAAGGTTCTGGAAAAACACCAAGAGTCACAAGATGGAGAGGAGGGGGATGTTTAAGGAGTAGGCATGTGACAGGGAGAGGTCTGAGGGGTATGTGAGGACCAGGCACTTCCTCTATGGCGGAGTTTTAGGGTGTTGGCAGGATGTGACATACCCAGGAACACCACCCCTCTCAGAGTTGTCCAGCTGTCGTTGGATGAAGGTTGTGCTGCCTGTTCATCATTAACTTTGTGACAAATTCTTAATAAAAGGGAGCTCCCGTCTCATTTTGGGGTCGCCTTCCGCAATTTCATCTTGTCATCACGGTTGCGTCCTTATTGCTAGTGTAGCCCCCGCTGCTACATCCGGACAGCCATTGATGGGAGAGGGCCCGGTGCTAGCCCAAGATATGTAGTTGCTTGACATGGAACCCAAATGCTGCCCCCTGCTTGCCATAAAAGCCAATGTGTTATAAAGGCTTGTTGCACCATTTAGACCTCTTTCTCTGTCCCCGTGGTGTGTGGTCAGTGGACACAAGTGGGGGTGGTGAACTTCTGAAATGGAGACGTGGGTGGCGCTGTGGTCTAAAAACCACAGAGCCTAGGGCTTGCTGATCGGAAGGTCGGCGGTTCGAATCCCCGCGAAGGGGTGAGCTCCCGTTGCTCGGTCCCAGCTCCTGCCCACCTAGCAGTTCGAAAGCACATCAAGTGCAAGTAGACAAATAGGTACTGCTCCGGCGGGAAGGTCAACGGTGCTTCCATGCGCTGCTCTGGTTTGCCAGAAGCAGCTTTGTCATGCTGGGCACATGACCTGGAAGCTCCCTCGGCCTGTAAAGCGAGATGAGCGCCGCAACCCCAGAGTCGACCGTGGCTGGATCTAATGGTCAGGGTTCCCTTTACCTTTACCTTACACCAACCCTGCAACAAGGTAAAGGGGCCCCTGACCATCAGGTCCAGTCGTGTCCGACTGGAGTTGTGGCGCTCATCTCGCTCTATAGGCCGAGGGAGCCGGCGTTTGTCCGCAGACAGCTTCCGGGTCATGTGGCTAGCATGACAAAGCTGCTTCTGGAGAACCAGAGCAGCACACGGAAACGCCGTTTACCTTCCCGCCAGAGTGGTCCCTATTTATCAATTTGCACTTTAATGTGCTTTCGAACTGCTAGGTGGGCAGGAGCTGGGACCGAGCAATGGGAGCTCACCCCGATGCAGGGATTCGAACCACCGACCTTTTGATCAGCAAGCCCTAGACTCTGTGGTTTAACCCACAGCGCCACCTGGGTCCCGGCAACAGGGCGTACCCCCACTTAACTTTTTGCCCCTGTCTTTCCAGGTGCAGGTCCACACTTAAAAGCTCTGTGTCTGAGCATGCGGGCTATTTTTAATTTTTTTATTGCCTGGGAGCTTTCCCCATGAAAACCTGCTCTTTAGCACTCAATTGGAGCAAGCCCCATCTAGAATTGTTGCTTGTAGTGACTAAACAAAAGGTTGCTCTTGTATAGCAGAAAGTTAATAAAATCTCTCCCCATCGCTTACCCATCTTTTCTTACGTGGAAGGTTCCTATTAGCAGTCTATAGCACCCTCTGCTGCTTCTGTTTCAAAACTGCTTCTTCAAAAGAGAAGCTAGGCAAAAACAAAAGGGAGGCAAACAGATTGCGCTTTCTACTTACAGTGTCAGGAAACGTTACTTGTACAATCAAAAGTCAACGTTTAGGAAGCCTCCGTTCACCAAAGAAAAGTCTGTTTCGAAACGGTTTTCATTTACGCAGTGCTTTCGATATCCCTGTGAAGAATGGCTTGTTGTGATTGCACAGTAATGGGTAGTAGAGGCAGACACATCTCGACAGCTATCAATCAAGGCCAGTTAAAAACATCCCATCGCACTTTAGAGTGATGAAGAGGCAGAAGCCAGAACGGACCCATGCAGCGATGCAGATGAAAAGACTGGCCTGATTCTTAATAGCTGGGGTCACCAGGGGCAGGAAGCAGGTTTAAGTGGTTGGTGGGTTGTGTGTTGCTCCTGATGTTTCTTACGGATCATCACTCAGTCATTCTCAGTCACCTCAACAGACATATGGAAGAGAAAGGCTTTTTCCGTTTAACCGTTTGGCGATAGGCCCTAAAGACTACCCTGAAATAATTTGTGGAGAGTCTCCGAAGGCTACCATGAAGCATTCCAATGGGCAGTCAGAAATTGGGTGCATTCCTACGGTCATTTGGAAGGAATGGGTGCTATTCCACAGCTATTCAGCATCACACTTGAGGGATGGAAGACCAGCAGCCCTCTGGACGACGTTGTTGGACTCCAGCTCCCATCAGACCCAGCTAGCACACCCAATGGTCAAGCATGATGGGAGTTCTAGTCCAGCAACACCTGGAGCAGAGATCCCCAAACTAAGGCCCGGGGCCTGGATGCGGCCCAATTGCCTTCTAAATCCGGCCCGTGGATGGTCCGGGAATCAGCATGTTTTTACATGAGTAGAATGTGTCCTTTTATTTAAAATGCATCTCTAGGTTATTTGTGGGGCATAGGAATTCATTCATATTTTTTTCCAAAATATAGTCCGGCCCCTCACAAGGTCTGAAGGACAGTGGAGCGGCCCCCTGCTGAAAAAGTTTGCTGACCCCTGACCTAGAGGAATGTTTTCTCATTAGAATCATAGAGTTGGAAGAGACCACAAGGGCCATCCAGTCCAACCCCCTGCCAAGCAGGAAACACCATCAAAGCATTCCTGACAGATGTCTGTCAAGCCTCCGCTTAAAGACCTCCAAAGAAGGAGACTCCACCACACTCCTTGGCAGCAAGTTCCACTGCCGAACAGCTCTTACTGTCAGGAAGTTCTTCCTAATGTTTAGGTGGAATCTTCTTCCTTGTAGCTTGAATCCATTGCTCCGTGTCCGCTTCTCTGGAGCAGCAGAAAACAACCTTTCACCCTCCTCTATATGACATCCTTTTATATATTTGAACATGGCTATCATATCACCCCTTAACCTTCCTTTCTCCAGGCTAAACATACCCAGCTCCCTAAGCCGTTCCTGATAAGGCATCGTTTCCAGGCCTTTGACCATTTTGGTTGCCCTCTTCTGGACACGTTCCAGCTTGTCAGGATCCTTCTTGAACTGTGGTGCCCAGAACTGGACACAGTACTCCAGGTGAGGTCTGACCAGAGTGGAATACAGTGGTACTATTACTTCCCTTGATCTAGATGCTATACTCCTATTGATGCAGCCCAGAATTGCATTGGCCTTTTTAGCTGCTGCATCACACTGTTGACTCATGTCAAGTTTGTGGTCTGAAGACAGGGATCCTTAGCATGAGCTCCTGAAAATCTGAAAGAAGGCAGCTTTGCCTTTTCTTCCTGTCCTTGAAACATCTACACTCTGTCCCTTCCTATACTTGGGTCTTTCTGACTGCCTACATGAGTTTTGCTGTCCATGTGCTACCTAGATTCTTCCTGAATCTTTTCTTTTACATTAAGATGTACCTCACTCTGTAGCAGCAAAACCTGTCAGCCGAAGCTGCTATGTTTTAATACTCCACTATGTCTATTTTTGAACAGGACACTCAGAGTTTACCCCCCTGTTTCTCTTTCTCTTCCAGGGGTGTTTCTAGACAGGTGATACCTACGGCTTCCCAATAATTGCTTTTTCTTCTGTAAGCTACCAGTCACCGTTGCTGTTACCTTTCCACAATGAGTGTGGGTGAGTGACAGCAACACAGCGCTTGTCCCTGTGTGTACATCCCACTATAGGCTCCTCCAGGCAAGCTGCTTGTGAAGCATTCATTCCGATTTGCTAGCAAGAAGCTTACACAGAGGTTGGATCACAGCCAGTTTTCACTGAGCATTCGTTCTCATTTGTCTATGAGGAGGTTATATGGCAGCAAGTATTCATCCTGCATTTGTCCTGATCTACTTGTGCCGCGGTTATATGTCCTCCTATTAATCACCACACTTTTTCAATACACTTTCCTAATCACAAAAGTCCTTTTTTTAAAAAGTCACCTTGCTGCACCAGGACAACAGAACATTTTAATTACACAAGCCTAAATTTCAGGAATTATTATTATTATTATTATTATTATTATTATTTGTTGTTGTTGTTGTTGTTGTTGTTGTTGTTGTTGTTGTTGTTGTATGTGATTGAATCTCTTCTGTGAAATAATGACAGTCTGGAAAGCAACCCAAGTTCCATCCTGGGTGTGCAACCATTTGGACAAGGAGGGTACAAGTGATTTGAGCAACCGTTTAGTCTTATTTATTTTGCTTTGGAGCTAGTAATACAGGCAACTCTAGATTTACACAGGGTTTAAATCTTGTTGTGGGGGAGGAAGGGAAAGGAGAATGCTAGCCAATTTGAGACGCCTTCGGGTAGTGATAAAGCGGGATATCAAATCCAAACTCCTCCTCCTCCTCCTCCTCCTCCTCCTCCTCCTCCTCCTCCTCCTCCTCCTCCTCCTCCTCTTCTTCTGATAGCGTGTAAAGCCAGAATTGCGTATAGTCAAAACACATTGGGTTCAATGACGGGTAGGATTGTCCATGTCTATTTTTCCTATATGACTGCCCCCTTTCTGGCCCTTTTAATTATTGTTGTTATTTGCTAAGCAGGGACCCAGGTGGCGCTGTGGTTAAACCACAGAGTCTAGGGCTTGCTGATCAGAATGTCGGCGGTTCGAATCCCTGCAATAGGGTGAGCTTAGACCTAGCAGTTCGAAAGCACGTCAAAGTGCAAGTAGATAAATAGGGACCGCTCTAGGCTCTGTAGTTTAACCCACAGCGCCACCTTGACATTAGGACATGTTATAAGGCATGCCGCTCCAAGCGGGGAGGTAAATGGCGTTTCCGTGTGCTGCTCTGGTTTGCCAGAAGCAGCTTTGTCATGCTGGCCACATGACCCGGAAGCTGTCTGCGGACAAATGCCGGCTCCCTCGGCCTATAGAGCTATATGAGCACTGCCACCCCAGAGTCGGACACGACTGGACCTGATGGTCAGGGGCCTCTTTACCTTTACCTTTATTTGCTAAGCACGGAAAAGTGAATTAAATGCACATGTTGTGAATTACCTGTAGATTATTCTTTTGGATTCTTCTATTTCTACTTAGGTAAACAACCCAGTCCAAGATCTATTTCCAGTCTTTTGGTTAGAAAAATCTGGTTGGGGTAGAGAGCCCAGAGTCTGGTTAATTCCTGCCCTAAGCACTGGGACTGGGTTGTTCGAAATGAATGACAATATAGCACTGATGCCATATTCCACGGCCACCTTTCTCCCTCAAGCACGTTTCCAAAAAAAAAAAAAAAGAGCCAGTGTGAGAGGTTGATGCCAAGATGGCACTTAATTTAGCCAGGTAAGGAAGAAACACAAGAGACCTTTCTTTGAAGTCGCTAGCGTCCTTCACTGTCAGTTTGATCAATCGACTGAAACCAATTACCGGTAAGTCTAAGAGGCTAATGCTCTTACCTCTCTAAATTTAGTGTGACTGGAATTGCTGGGTGGGAAATCTGACATGGAAAGCCGTTCTCACTCCCTGTACCAGAGAGAGTTGGTAAATTCTGACAAAAATGTAGAAAGCTCATATAAGACTGGGTCACTTTTTGACCCTTTTTCTATTCTGCCTTCCACAAGGCAAAGCAAGAGCATGGGGACAGGGAGACTTGCCTTATTCTGATTCAGACCTTATTCAGGCCTTATTCTGATTCATTGGTCTCCATCCAGCTCTACGCCAGGTGTGGGGAACCTTTGGCCCTCCAGATATGGCTGAATTACAGTTCCTATAATTGCTGGCCATTGGGCAGGCTTACTAGGGCTGATGGGAGTTGTGTTTCATTTTTTTTAAAAAAAACATTTTATTGATTTTTTTGTAACAGTTTGCAAAAAAAAAAAATTAATCACATTTTACATTTTTCAATCCTCCCCCTCCCCATTGACTTCCCTCATCTTCCCCTCCTGGTTTGTTATGATTTTTTTTGTTATCATCTGCATGTTAATATACATAAAATGTTATGTTTTCTCCATATTTTACTTAAATAAAATTGTGAATGTTTATTCAAAACCTGCCAACGAGTCCAGCTCTTGTTGTTGTTTCTGTAGATAAGTTGTGAAAGGTTCCCATTCTTTTTTAAAGTCACTATTGTCCTTTTCATGTAATTTGTTTGTTAGTTTTGCTAATTCTGCATGTTGTTGTTGTTTAGTCGTTTAGTCATGTCCGACTCTTCGTGACCCCATGGACCACAGCACGCCAGGCACTCCTGTCCTGCACCGCCTCCCGCAGTCTGGTCAAACTCATGTTTGTAGCTTCGAGAACACTGTCCAACCATCTTGTTCTCTGTCGTCCCCTTCTCCTAGTGCCCTCAATCTTTCCCAACATCAGGGTCTTTTCCAAGGATTCTTCTCTTCTCATGAGGTGGCCAAAGTATTGGAGCCTCAGCTTCACGATCTGTCCTTCCAGTGAGCACTCGGTGCTGATTTCCTTAAGAATGGATAGGTTTGATCTTCTTGCAGTCCATGAAACTCTCAAGAGTCTCCTCCAGCACCGTAATTCAAAAGCATCAATTCTTCGGTGGTAGGCAACATGGTGTGAATTCCTTACTTATGTATGGGTGTGTAAGATAACCATCTTTAAAAACAAAACAGGACATTCTGATCAGCTTCACTTTCGCATTATAGTAGAAGCTAATGCACACAACACTTGGGGTGTTATGTGTGTAAGCAAGAAAACACCATGGGATTGTCACTTGATTAATTTCCCCTACTGCCCCCCGTCTGTTCCTGGGCCCAACCAGGGCCGGCCCTAAGGCAAGGCTGGGTGGCGCAATGCGCCAGGGCGCCGGGCCGCCAGGGGGGTGCTGCGCTGCTGCGCCCGCCAGACAACCGCGCTGGGAAATGGGGCGAGGGGGGGTGCCGGAGGGATCTGCGCACCACGACGCCAGGGCGCCAGATATGCTTAAGACGGCCCTGGGCCCAACTTAAAGTGTTGGCTTTAGTCTCCAAGCCCTAAATGGTTTGGAACCATGCTGCCTGAAATACCACCATAGGGACCTACCCTAACCTTCTTCAGAGGCCCTGCGCTCTGAGCACCCCAGCTAAATGAAGCTAGTAATCACCAAGGAGAGGACATTCTTAGCAATGGTGCCCTGGTTAGAGAACAAGTGCCCCAAAGAGCTTCCTCTGGCACCATCGTTGTGCTCCTTTTGGCACTAGCTGAAGACCATACGGCTTGCCCAGGTCTTTAAAAAAAAACCTAAGCAACCTTATGTATTATTGCCTAAACTTCATAGTTCTGAAAATATGTGTTTCGAGTGCAGTTTTAGTTATGTTTGTGCTCCATTTTAATTTTGTGCCACCCAGACAACTTATGGTGGCTCAGGAGGAGAGCAGGTTTTATTTCAAGTCCAGTTCCCAACATTTCCAGGTAGGACTAGGAGACGCCCCCGTCTGCTAGCCAGTAAGCCTGATACTTATTTCTCCCACACTTGTGGGCCATGTTTGACAGGTGGGTGGCTCAAACCATCTGATGGCACAATGACGCCAGGTGGCCTGCTTTTGCATTAATCTGTGCATGTAAGCCCCAATGAGCAGTGATTCTCTGGGGCTTGCAGAGTGCAGTGCACAGTGCTAAGCAAGCTATGACAACCAGCTGGCTGTTGGAGCTTGCAAAGCACTGGGCCTGGGTCTTTGCAGAGGCCTCTGTAGGTGCTGCAAACTTCCTTCTGACTCAGCTGTGTCTTTACTGCATATATACTGTATATTGTTGACGTCAGAGCTGCGACATCGCAACTAAGAAGCTCAAATCATATGCATAGCTGCCAAGTCTCCCGTATTCCCCGGGAAATCCCCGTTTTTCCAGCTGTTCCTAGCTGAAAAAATGGATTTTTTTGTTTTTCCCCGGTTTATTCTGGCGTGGTGGCCATTTTGGAACTGGGTGTAGCATGCTCAGAAGCGACTTTTGATGCTGCTCTGCCCAGTTCCAAAATGGCTGCAGTGCGACTTCTGGCGCGGCGGCCATTTTGGAACTGGGCAAAGCAGTATCAAAAGTCAATTCTGAGCATGCTCCGCCCAGTTCCAAAATGGTGGCAGCGCTACTTCTGGTCTGCTACTTCCAGCCCGGTCCCTTATTTCTACGACAGCAACTTGGCAAGTATGCATATGTATGGCTGACACTGTTCTTCGAAAACTAAACCAATTAAACCAAACTTTAACATTCAAAAATTTTACTTGCAGAAACGTATAGATGAATTAAAACATAATATTTACAGTCACATGCTTGTCCAAGCATGGGCTTACAATCTCTTCCTCTAACTTCCAAACAACCGCATTTCCCTCTCTTTCAAAGCTCAGCACTCAGCCTTCTGTATCTTCTTTAGGTCAGGCCATGCAGTTCCTAGGAGAGATTTCCTCTCCTGCAGCTTGGCTCTCTTGCTTTCAAGCAGGGAAGAAGCACTCCAACACTATTCAACATAGCAGTGTTCACAGTGGAATCTAAAACACAGTCATCTTGTGTCACATAAAATGGAATCTCCCATGTGACCAACATTATTCCAATCACATGAGAACTCTTTAGAATTCATACAAGCATTGACAATTTCAGGGAATTTAATTACTATACTTAACTTATACGACACCAGCTACAGACCAGGTGGATGTGGAGTGGCCAAACAGAGAACTCCAGTGGCCCTGATAAGGCTCATGGGCCAGAAATTCTGAGTTTGATGGACCAATGGACTGACTCACTATAAGGCAGGCACCCCCCCCCCAACTCGGCCTTCCATATGTTTTGGGACTACAATTCCCATAATCCCTGACCACTGGTCCTGTTAGCTAGGGATGATTGGAGTTGTAGTCCCAAAATATCTGGAGGGCCAAGTTTGGAAATGCCTGTTATAAGGCATCTTTCTAGGTTCCTACATTCTGTTATGTCTATCTAACTTACTTTGCTTTTTCGGGTATGCTTTTTTTTGCTTGCAGTTGAAGAGATTAGCAACCCACCCTGGATTTTGAAATAAACTGTAAAATCCTGCTAATGGCCTCCATGACTCTTTCAGGTTCTTGCAGCCCCAGGGAGAACGTTTGCATTAACAAGATGACAAAATGCATAGTTGAACTCTCTGTTCCCTCTGATTCACATAGAAAAATCCCATTAATCCAGTGTTTTATTAGATTACACTCCAAGGAGCAGAGAGTTAATTTGGGAGGAGTCAACATACATTTAAGCAGAACATTAATATTTACCATTTGCATCTTTTCAGGTCTGTGAAGTGGGTGAAGTGATTGGCTAGAGATTATAACTTCAATTAGGTAGTGCTAATAGGCAAAGCAATGATGCCTCACTGAGGGAAATTGCTAAAATTGTACTTTAAGTATAGTCAATTAACTAGATTTTGACAAAGCAAGGAAAAGATGAAACAGAAGCCTTTGGATAAAATAATGAGAAGGAACATGTCTGTTTGGGGAATCCTAATATTTTGGTTGAAATCCATTAAGTGAAATTAAATACTATCTTAAACCAAAGCGCTAGAATATCTAATTAAGTTAGCAAAAGGCTCGGGGAAAATGGTATTGTTGGGGGAATTAGAGAGGAGGTTTACTAGCACATCAACCAAGATGGAGCCCATAGGGGTAAAATAAATAAATATATATTTTTGCACATTAGAGATGGGATGGGAAACTCCCTGGATAGTGAAACTAAAAATTTAGTGAAGATTTATTTAGGGGTAACTTTGAGGTTTGGAGCCTTAAGAAGGAAATTAAAGATTTTAGTTCAGGAACATAACTGAGTAAAATATTGGGGAGGGGAAGGAAAACCTGGATGTGATTTCTCAGATCAAGTGTTAAATGCCCAAGGGCCAAATAAAGGAGACTGAATTTATGCTGCGTTTGGTCCCGGGATTATGGAAGCAGCAGCCTAGTGCTATAGGGAGACCAATAAGAGCCTTTCCAGGTAAGATTTCATTGCACAACTAGGTATGCAAAACATTTAGCCAGTTGCAGCAATCCAGATGCAGCAGTTCCAGTGCAAAAGTATTCAGCCAAATGACATCTTCCACCTGGGGGGAAACCGCATTTTCCAAGCAATGCACTGCTATTTTGGTTTGATGGGGGAAATGAATACTTGCACTAGCTAGCGGTTCCACTATGACAGTGAGTGCAGCCTGGAATGTGATTTCGTGCCAGATGGGCGGGGTATAAATAATAAATTATTATTATTATTATTATTATTATTATTATTATTATTAGGCAGCTATCGGTTAGTAGCTGCAACATCACTGGAAAGGATAGAGGCATCCTTCCATGCCCTGCAACCATGCAAATAGGATTTTTCAAACTTTTTTCCTCATGCCTCTTCTAAAGGCAGAGTTTCCTCCTAACTCCGTGTTTTGCTTTCCGGCCCCTTCCGTTTAGTCTTGGGTATTGTTAAGGTGCCAGCAAGTAGGCACACTGAAGGGCAGCAGACGGGGTCGGACAAGCCAAGGTCAATAGACTGGTCAGAGTCAGTTGAAGTCAGGCAGTTACATAGGAGTCAAGAGTAGAGAAGGTCAGTTCAAGCCAGAAGTCTTACTTGGAGTCAAGAGTAGCCAAAGGCAGTCAAGACAGGAGTCCAAAAGCCGAGGTCAAAGAAGCCAGAAGTCCAAAAGCCGAGGTCAAGGAAGCCAGATCAAGATCACAGGAACCAAAGACAAGATGAGCTAGGCAACTAGGCACTTCAGTACGACGTTGCAGACGCTGAGGAGTGGCCAGCCCGCCTCTCTCTTAAGTAACAGGTTCCCTCCCCCGCTTTTTATGAACTGCAGCTGTTTCTAATTGCAGCCGGCGTTTTTCAGCTCTGCGTTCCTTTGCAGAGAAGGGAGGAGGGGAAGGGGCCATCTGATAACCTGCCTGACTGGGGCCTGGTTCTGGATCGACTTGTTGCTGCAGTTCTGATCTTCCCTCCTGCCTGTCAGATTGCTCTTCTTCTGAGTGCTGCCACCAGTCTTCCCCAGGTGTGCATTCCTCAGATTCCTCTGTGGGGGCTTGCCTCTGTGGGGGCTCGTCAGGGGGGGGGGCTAGCCACCACTCTTCCTCGTCATCTGTCTCAACCCTGACAGGTATGGACATTTTTCTTCTGCAGCCTTTCTGTTTTGCTCCTCTAAGCTCCGTTGCTTACAAGAAACTAGGAAAGTTTGATGCTTAGTGGCCCCCAGATGTGGCGGCAGAGAACTTCATGGACCGGGAAGCACATTTGTGTCTGCGTCACTTCAAAACGTGGAAGGCGCATTTCCAATGGTGGATTTTCCTTGCTGGGATCAAGAAGCCTAATGTTTTAAGGTTCTATTGATAAAATATCTCTAAGCTGCTTTCATAGTTAAAGATGTCATTGACATATCACTGTTTTTCTGGGGTTTCCCCCTTCCAGGGGCGACCGAAAGCTAACCGACACCCAGGGCAGGGGAAACTGCCGGCTGCACATGCGTTGCGCCGCTACGTACAACACATGAGCGGCATCGCTACGTAGGGCGCATATGTGGTGTCGCTACATACAGTGCATGTGTGCAACACTGCACATGTGTTGTACGTAGCAGTTTGCCACCGACACTGCTCGAATGCTGTACAGACGGTGGTGGGATCCTATGCTCGCGGCTGCAGCTGTGAACGGAGGATCCTCTACATGTGGCTGCAGCAGCGTGATGGCTGCTTGCGCCGCCGCGACAGGGTGAGTACCCTGCGGGGCGCCTTCTTGTCACCCCCCAGACGTGGCACCCGGGGCACACACACACACCCCGACCCCCTTGTGACGCCACTGCTCTTTTCTCTCTTGAAATTGGTCCAGGATCCATGTTGTCAGGAAACATGGGATGTGACTGTTTCCACCTTTAAGGGGGTTTCCGGCAAAGTGTCATGAGCTTGGCTAATGGATCCATTACTTTGAAATAGGTCTACTTGAGCACAGGTGACCCAGGTAGCGCTGTGGGTTAAACCACAGAGTCTAGGGCTTGTTGATCAGAAGGTGGGCGGTTCGAATCCCTGCAACGGGGTGAGCTCCCGTTGCTCGGTCCCAGCTCCTGGCAACCTAGCAGTTCAAAAGCACACCAAAGTGCGAGTAGATAAATAGGGACTGCTCCGGCGGGAAGGTAAACAGCATTTCCGTACGCTGCTCCGGTTCGCCAGAAGCAGCTTTGTCATGCCGGCCACATGATCTGGAAGCTGTCTGCGGACAAACGCCGGCTCCCTCGGCCTATAGAGCGAGATGAGCGCCGCAACCCCAGAGTCGGACACGACTGGACCTGATGGTCAGGGGCCCTTTACGTTTACCTTTACTTTGAGCATAACAAACTTCTTAGCACCCAATATCACCATCACTAGTCGCAAACATCCTCATTATGTTGAGCATTGCCAAGGAGCTTTAGCATCTCGACCTCAAGTCAACGGTTTGTCCCTGCTGAGCCTACAGGCCAATAAAGTCCCCCCCCCCCCGCTTCTATGGTCAGACATTTCCTGTGCAGGCTTCTACAGACAGTTTAACAAACTGCAACGGCGATAGTAAGGGCTTAAAAGCCTTTCTTAAAGAATTTACTAAGTATTCTGACCTCCATCATCATCTTGTTAAATTCATTTTATATCTCGAGACGAGTTAGTGACATATGCATGGGTCCATTGTATTAAAGAGAATTGTACCTTTCAATTGGCCTCTGATTTGCGCTCTGCAATAACTGCTGATAGTGTCTATACAAACCCTGGACATGATTTGATGTTATTTTATTACCATCCTATTATTCTCCTTTCTAACATGCAGGCAGGTGGTGACTGCAGGTTTTTGAGTGCTTACCGGGCAATATTTAACATGGGATGTTTTATTTATTAGCATAAAGAGACACAATGGATTGTTGATGATTAAAGGGTTGATACTGCTGCCACACTTGTCAAAAATATAGACTTAATTCAATAGAGAGGCGGCAGCTAGTCTCCGCGTTGATCTATGCTGAAGCCAACTGCATCTGAAAGCAGCATTGGCCTCTTAATTTTAAGCTCTAGGGCACAGCATAAAAAGGTTGAATTCTTACTAAGTGCCTATAATTGCATGCTACCAGCAATGAAAATACAAGCCAAATTTTCGAAATTGGAAAGTGTTAAGCTTTTCCGCTATGGCCCATTTCCAGAATAAACAAACAAACAAACAATTTTTTTAAAAAACAAAACATCACATTGGTTGGAAGGCAGATTTGGGACCGTGTCTTTAAATATAGATTATCCCCTTTGGGCAATTGTAGACATTCTAATGGGATGTAGCGGAGCATGCGGTCTCTTAAGATACACAGGAGCCAAACCGTTTAGGGCTTAAGATCAACATCTGGAATTGTGAGCAGGTTCCAGGAAGCCAGTGGCAAACCCCGGAATATGCATGTTTTAATATGCTCCCAGCAACATGTTTCTGCAGCGGCAGCCCCCGAGCTCTCCACGCTGTGCACATCACACTACGGTGGTGCTAGGAACGATGATCATCAGACCTGAATCCGAAAAAAGGGCAATTGGAAAGAGCCCATTCTACAACACAATGATGCTCAAGGGACAATGGCAAAAGCAGCAGATCTGAATGATCGATGGGCATTGCAATTCAAATGGTGGGCATGCACCATGTCTTGTTATCAATTATGTGGTGCAAGGTTTACCTGCCCCCCCTGCCAATATTTTATTCAATTTTGTGCTACTGCTTTGTGGGTGGGATTCCAGTACCCCCCTGCCAAATTGTGGCTGTAAAGGGACATTAAAGGTAAAGGGACCCCTGACCCTTAGGTCCAGTCGTGACCGACTCTGGGGTTGCGCGCTCATCTCGCGTTATTGGCCGAGGGAGCCGGCGTACAGCTTCCAAGTCATGTGGCCAGCATGACAAAGCTGCTTCTGGCGAACCAGAGCAGCACACGGAAACGCCGTTTACCTTCCCGCTGTAGCGGTACCTATTTATCTACTTGCACTTTGGCGTGCTTTCAAACTGCTAGGTTGGCAGGAGCTGGGACCGAGCAACGGGAGCTCACCCCGTCACAGGGATTCGAACCGCCGATCTTCTGATCAGCAAGCCCTAGGCTCAGTGGTTTAACCCACAGCGCCACCTGGGTTCCAAAGGGACATTATCGTGCTACAAATCTGCTTTCCCCCTCCTCCCTCGCAAGACCGCACAGGCTTTTTGTGGTGGCGAGGGGGAGAAGGTCGGAGCTAACAGACTTTTGACAAAACATGGCAAATATTTGATTAGTAAATAGCGGCCACCAGAAGACTGCCCATGTGGTTCTGCTTTTCTTCATCAACATTAACTGAACTATCCGTCAAAGAGCAAATGTGAATCCTGAGCCATGATATCACACTCATCACATGGGTATCCTCAGGGCTTTTTTTTCTGCTGGAAAAACTCAAGTTCCAGCGCCTCTCCAGGGGGGACTATTGCCATTCTAAGAGAACAAGGGAGCTGTGCTTTTTCTAGAAAAATAGTGCCGGGTATTCTCCTAGCTGCAAGAATAAAACATTGTGCTTTATTTTAGGAGCTTAGATGCTGAAGGAGAAGATAAATAGGAAGAGAAGGCAGAAGAAACAAGGGAGTATTTCTTTAGGAGTGGAGAAATGAGTGCCTCTTTAAAATGAGATGGGGAAACAATTGGAAAAGGAGAGATGGTTGTGGCGAGGGCTGAGTTAAGTGCCTGAGAGGCCCCAAAGAAGTGAAAGACTAGCAGAAGTCGTAGAGGGAGGAAAATGAAAAGCAACAGGATCCAGTAGGCAAGCCGTTTTATTTTATTGATCTGCAGATTTGTAAACCGCTTCACAGCCAAAACCTACCGATGCAGTGTGCGATAAGATAAAAAGATAAGACATCATCATTATTATTAATTAAATTTATATACGTACCACCCTTCCTCCAACGATCACAGGACAGTTTAAAGTATAAAAACATATAATATCTATATATTTATATATGCAAATGTTATGCAAATCTACATACCCTTTTTGGCAGGATCTACATACCCTTTTTGGCAGGACGCCTTTCCTTTCCTTTTAAAGTGATACCTAGTTAGCTATCCTATGTCAGAACGGCCTTTCATCTATAGTTCATGTAAGTTTTCATGGAGGATGGGTCAAGCTGTATCCGAGTCGTACCACTGCTTTTGTGGGGCTTGTAGGACTGAGTGTTATTCCATCCAACACACACACAAACATATACAACTGGATGCCAGGAAGAAAGGTTCTTTCTAGTTCATCCTTCTCTCTGACATTCTAGATTTCTGTGTTGAGGCAATGCTTCTAGACAAAGGAACATTCCATCATATGAGCCCACAGCCAGAAAACTGAAGCGCTGGAGTCCAGATACAGGTTGAGCACTTTGGTCAAAATAAGGCCCCGTACTAGCCTTTAAAAATGGTGAACTGTTTTGTAGACCTGTATTATAGCATCTGCATTGTTCAGAGAAGAAATGCCTTTCTCCTGAGGTCTTTATTTGAATCAGGTTGCTGCTGCTGCTGTATTCTTTAGAGAAGACAGCAGCAGAAATATAAGATTAATCATTTTGTACACTTGATGGCTTCATTGGACAGGCAATAAATCAATTATATTGAATTGGGAAAGGTATTGTTCAAATGCTATTAGCGCTCTCTCTCTCTCTGTCACCATTATTGAACAGGGATTTTAGGCCTGATTTAAAGAAGTCTTCCACAAGCCTATCCTTGGAAGGTGCGCAGTATTTTATCTATTCTACCACCAATTTCAGGGTTCCGTCCCTGGGCTTAATTTTTTACTTTTAAGTTCTACACTTATGGCGTCTTGAAGGTAGCCTCGGAGAGTGCCTGGTAAAGATTCTTCCTTATTCCCCTTTACTTAGCCTCACAAGCCTCACAAGCTTTTTTCCGAGGGTACTAATGGCATTTTAAGATTGTTTTAAGCTTGTTTTTATGTTTTTATACTTTTATGCTTTTACCACTCCCACATACCTGCAAATCTGCAAACCTGCAAGTCAGCGTTGTAGATAAAGACTGAAAGGGAGTGAGTTGTTAAAGAGAACGCACACTAACTTGCACAGTTCACTCTGCTTTGGGCTAAGTGGGGTTTCTCCCCCTCTCCGTCTGTGCTGGTATGAGAGGGAAAAAGCGTTCCAGGCACCATTCCAATGAGACCGTGGACGCAGCCAAGAAACAGATGAAAATCAGTGACTTCTTGCCCAATAATGACCTGGCAGAGATTTGCAATAGTTTCCCTACTGAAAACAGTTTTGCTGCTCTTGCCTCTAGTATTGCCCATAAAGTGACTGGCTGTATGGTGGGCGAGGGGCAGCCAGCCCCGGGATTACAAGAGGAGGCCCCTCCCTCTGAGCAAATCCAAACTTCTCTATCCGAAATACCACAATCATCCACCCAACTTTTTGCGGATCGAGAGATGTTGGAATTGCTAACCTGCCAATCTGAACTGATATCGCATACAATCAGCAACCTGTATAAAAGGCTGGACGGCATTGAAAAGAAGCTCGAGGAAGTGCTCAGCCTGGCCAAACGACCACCCACTCCTCCCCAGTTTGACTACATTGCCAGTCCGGCTCCCCCCCGCCCAAGTCTGCAGGTCGACTCCGCACAACAAGCAAAGGGCCCGGACGAACAAGCACATAACTTGAATCTACAACTCCAGCCTCATAAACTGGCTGTGCTAGTGGGAAACCACCCCTTGAATTACAACAATTGGGTAGATAAACTCTCAGTTGCCAACTCTCTGTCCCAACTGCTGGGGCACGTCCTACGTCCATCAGAGATTGTGGACATTCTATGGTTGCCCACTGGGTCCTTCCTGAAGCGGCTGGTTATTAACTTTAGATCTACTTATCCACCTGCTAGAATCCTAAAACTAAACGGTTGCACAAGGAAATGGCATATCTATTTCACAAGAGTGTTTGCTAACCAGATCTGCAAACCATTACCCATCAGGACAGGGGCCATCTGCTCTGAAGCTAGGCCTGTCTGTCTCAAGAAACCAGTGAACGGGGGGCTGGAAACGAGACCTTCTCGTATGGGCAACACCATCGCCCAACAGGACTCGGACAGCCCTGCACTGTACCAAAGTCTGCCTGCAATTGATTTAATTGACTTTTTACACCCTCCTCTTGGCTCCCAGGACGCTCCATGTGACGCGCCCGCCCCCGGTCCGCCTAAGCAACTCCAATCTGAAATGCACTCTCCTTCATACGCCTCGATGCCTGAACTGGAGACTTCCGTTACCTCCAGCCCAATACAAGGCGACAAACCACAACACCCATTAAACTTTAATCCCCTAATCGATCCACCCCAAGATACAGTTGCTGACCTTTTACAATCTACACCACCCGGTGAAGTCTATGCCTTCAAAACAAATCCGGAACGCCATGTAACCTGCAATAGAGTCATCGAGGACCCTTTCGGCCACATCAATCTGTTGGCCTTTCAACCCAAGCCATCTCAGTCTCCCAGTTCCCAGCAATCTAAGGCCGGTCGGAATCCTTATACGGGGCAGAGTGAAGAAGTCCCCCAAATCATCCTAGCAAAAGACTCCAGGGCCCACGGACCAATAACTGACGCTCCAACGGTAGTGGTGGAAACGCGCCTGGGGCCGCCTGGGACATCAAGCGATAACCATCCTCCTGATATTCACCTAGATTGACTTGATGCCGCGGTTAGGAGTCAGGTGCACAATTCTCTGCAAATGATATCATGGAACGTGGCAGGGTGGTCTCCAAAGCTATGCCTTCCAGAGTTCTCAAACTTATTAAGGGCTCATGATGTAGTTTGTTTACAAGAAACCTGGTCATTACATCACATCGAATTTGCAGGTTTCAACGCTTACTCTGTTCCGGCAACTAAAAGCCACAAGAAAGGCAGACCTTCAGGTGGATTGTTAACTCTAGTGGCTCCCCATATAAAATGCGAACACATCCTGTCGACAAATGATACCTGTAAACTACTAGTAACAAAGATAGTGCTGGAGAACCAGGAAATGTTACTGATCAACGTGTATATTCCTCCCACTCCCACTGCCACAGTCAAGAACCTTCAATGGAATCTCATTACACATGTGTTCGAGAATCTGGACCTCATCTGCCCTGATTTACCTATCATTCTAACTGGAGACTTTAATGCTCGCCTAGGCCAAGGGTGGGAAGTGTACACAAAAGCCTGGGAGCTCCTGGATATTTCTGTCCTCCCAGATTTCTGTCTTTGGGAACGCAGATCCCTGGATCCAGTAATAAACCAGGCGGGTCTGCGTCTCACCAAGTTGACTACCACCAGGGCCCTGACATGGCTTAATGGGCTAACGGAATGGGAAGGCTCCGGGAACTTCACCCATATCTCCCCGCAGGGGAACAGCGTGGTGGACTATATTATAATACCTGCTGGAATGACGCCATTCGTGGATGAGTTTTACATAGGCGATCCTATGCTCAGTGACCATCTCCCTCTTCACTGCAAGCTTGTCTTTCCATTGAGCAAGACTGTACAGTTAAACAGCCCACTCCCCCAGGAACCAAGACTCCAGCTTCCAAGGATACAAACCAACGAACACACTCTGTCTCTCTTCCAAGGCCTGGTAAAAACCGACCGCGTGACCCAATTGTTTTCAGCAGAGAAAGGTGCTCTTACTCCAGCTGAGGGAATTACTCGGTTCGAGGAATTTATTAACATCTTAATAACAGAACTGTCCCACACGCACTCACATAGGCCTCCTAAGAAAAGGAGCCCAGGTGATTGGACCGACAAAGAGACTTTAGCTATGAAAGCCGAAATCAGGAAACTGTACAGAGAATCCAGAGAATCGGGCAGTTCCCGCCTACCTGACATCTATTTTTCTAGAACTCAACAACTAAGGGAGTCCATCCAGCTCGGCCGGTTAAGACATATCCAGAAAAGCTGGGAAATTTTACTCTCAGCCATACAATCTAGAGATCACAAAAAATTTTGGAAGGCCGTAGCAGATCCCCCACTGCCACAGAATGAGCAGCTAACCTCAATTCCATCGGGCACATGGATAGATCATTTCAAGTCAGTATTTTTCGACAACTGCATCCCACCGGACAGGCAAGATCAGAACACTCTCTCTTTCCTAGATGAGTGGC
Source organism: Zootoca vivipara (assembly GCF_965207765.1). Classification (NCBI taxonomy): domain Eukaryota; kingdom Metazoa; phylum Chordata; class Lepidosauria; order Squamata; family Lacertidae; genus Zootoca; species Zootoca vivipara. Next base: position 10,253,112 of record NC_142586.1, on the reverse strand, counting down.
CTCCAGTATCCATGTCAGAAATCATAAATTTAATTGATCAGATGAAAGTAGGGAAGGCCCCTGGCCCGGACGCCATTCCATCTAAACTGATTAAAACTAAACCGGAGTGGTGGGCTCCGATATTGGCTGATCTGTTCACGTTGGTCGATAGCTCAGGAATTATGCCCAGCTCCTGGCAACAATCCATAATTATCCCTATTTTCAAAAAAGGTGACAAAAAGCTGCCAGCAAATTATCGGCCAATAAGTCTTCTCTCTAACATTGGGAAATTATATGCTAAGCATCTGTTAAACAGATTAACTACCTGGCTCGATGACAATAACATCTTAGGCCCTGAACAGGCTGGGTTCAGACCAGGAAAATCGACCCTACGAAACTGCACGGTGCTGTCTCACCTAGTCGCCAAATCCACACGATTCTATAAAGAACATCTACATGTGGCCTTCCTGGACATTCAAGCGGCATTTGATACCATTGACAGGAGGTTGCTTTGGGCCAAATTGGAGGCTATGGGCTTAGAACCCAGACTTCTTTACCTGATCAAAAAGCTTTATACCAATAACACCTGCTGCATAAAAATCCATTCTGGGAATGAAATCACAACACCAGTCAGTATCAACAGAGGAGTTAAACAGGGCTGCGTACTTGCTCCTACGCTTTTCAATCTTTTTCTCAACGATCTAGCCCCATTACTAAAGCAGGTGGATGCCCACACTCCAAAACTCCAGGCCATAAACATTCCCATCCTCCTGTACGCGGACGATATGGTTTTGCTCTCGCGGACCAGAATAGGTCTAAAGCGTCTGGTAATTGCCTGCATTGAGTACATGGCCAAAATGAACTTATGCTTGAACTTTGAAAAAAGCAAAATCCTGGTGTTTGGTAACTCACGCACGAGTTATAGCTGGGTTTTTGGAGGTAAACCCATCCAGCAGGTCTTTAAATTCAATTATCTAGGAATCACCTATCACCATAGGCTCCTCTGGTCTCCACATCGAGGCGTGGTGGTGAACGCCAGTAAGATATCCACGCAGGCAATTACGCGATTTTTTACAACAAGGGGCAACTCACATATCCCTTCTGCGCTCAAGATCTTCAATGCCAAGACCATTTCACAACTGCTCTACGGCACTCCAATCTGGATCCCGGGGTTCACCCAGACAGTAGAGCAAGTGCAATCAACCTTTCTCTACAAGATTTTCTCTGTTCCAAGATGCGTCCCATATGCAGTTTTATGTCTAGAGGGAGCTCAACACAAGGTGGAATCTGTCGCCTGGGCAAGATTCCTTATATTCTGGCTAAAAATCTGCCTCAACTCTGACAGAGATCCCTTCCTCCAGGTAATGCTTTCGGACACCTTCCTCCCCCCAGGGCTGCAACACTTCAATAGGAAGGTACTGCAACTGGGGCTTTCAATAGAACTCCTCCGCTCAATGTCCTTACAATCTGCCAAAGCCACAGTCATTACTAGGTTGTGGGACATTGAGAGACAGGATCTTATAGCGGCAGCAGGCACAACATGTTCCCCCCTTCTTTTCCACCTCCCGTGGGCTCATGAAACAAAACCTAACTATCTTGACTTCCTACTGAACCCACAGGAAAGAAGGGCATTTTCGTTGGCCAGGTTCAATGCAAATCCATCGAACCTCCTGTGGGGAAGATTCTCGGGCAGGGCGAAGGATGAGAGGATCTGTCCGTGTCATGACCCTCAGGTGGAAAGCCTTCCACATATGGTTTTTCATTGTAACCTTTACGTCGACCTTCGTCAACGGTTCCTGGACCGGCTCTGCATTCCCAGAGGGAGACCAGAGCGGGAAATCTTGCGGTTCCTCTTGCTGGGGAAGGACCCGGTCCTCACCGAGATGGTGGCTCAATATCTTAATTTACTATTTTCTCGGCGTTGTACTCTGCAGTCGTCTGAGTCGCCGGAAGCCCCATTGTCGTGAAAGCGGATGGCGGATTATTCCCTTCCCTCTCTTGGCACAGCGTTTGCCACAGTGACAGTTTTAATCTGTTATTATTTTGTATGCGAGTTTGTTTGATGCCAATAAAGGTTTTACTTACTTACTTTTAAGTTTTATGACTTTGCTATCATTTGCTTCTCTTTTCCTTCTGATTTTTCAAACTAATGCATCATGCAATATTTATTTCTTTTAGTGTGTAAATGATCAGATTTGTAAAAAGGATTTCACTAATAGTGGAAGCATCATGCTGTTTGTTTAGTTGTTCAGTCGTGTCCGGCTCTTCGTGACCCCATGGACCATAGCACGCCAGGCACTCCTGTCTTGCACTGCCTCCCGCAGTTTGGTCAAACTCATGTTCGTAGCTTCGAGAACACTGTCCAACCATCTCGTCCTCTGTCGTCCCCTTCTCCTAGTGCCCTCAATCTTTCCCAACATCAGGGTCTTTTCCAGGGAGTCTTCTCTTCTCATGAGGTGGCCAAAGTACTGGAGCCTCAGCTTTAGGATCTGCCCTTCCAGTGAGCACTCAGGGCTGATTTCCTTCAGAATGGAGGTTTTATCTTCCTGCAGTCCATGGGACTCTCAAGAGTCTCCTCCAGCACCACAATTCAAAAGCATCAATTCTTTGGCGACCAGCCTTCTTTATGGTCCAACTCTCACTTCCATACAGGATCACACTTCAAAATGACCTGAACAGATTAGACAACTGGGCCAAAGAAGATGAATTTTAACAGGGAGAAATGTAAAGTACTACCGGTACACTTGGGCAAAAAAGGCACAAATACAGGATGGGTGACACCTGGCTTGAGAGCAATACATGTGAAAAGGATCTAGGAGTCTTGGTAGACCACAAACTTGACATGAGTCAACAGTGTGATGCAGCAGCTAAAAAAGCCAATGCAATTCTGGGCTGCATCAATAGGAGTATAGCATCTAGATCAAGGGAAGTAATAGTACCACTGTATTCTGCTCTGGTCAGACCTCACCTGGAATACTGTGTCCAGTTCTGGGCACCACGGTTCAAGAAGGATACTGACAAGCTGGAACGTGTCCAGAGGAGGGCAACCAAAATGGTCAAAGGCCTGGAAACAATGCCTTATGAGGAACGGCTTAGGGAGCTGGGTATGTTTAGCCTGGAGAAGAGAAGGTTAAGGGATGATATGATAGCCATGTTCAAATATATAAAAGGATGTCATATAGAAGAGGGTGAAAGGTTGTTTTCTGCTGCTCCAGAGAAGCGGACATGGTGCAATGGATTCAAGCTACAAGAAAGAAGATTCCACCTAAACATTAGGAAGAACTTCCTGACAGTAAGAGCTGTTCGGCAGTGGAATTTGCTGCCAAGGAGTGTGGTGGAGTCTCCTTCTTTGGAGGTCTTTAAGCGGAGGTTTGACAGACATCTGTCAGGAATGCTTTGATGGTGTTTCCTGCTTGGCAGGGGGTTGGACTGGATGGCCCTTGTGGTCTCTTCCAACTCTATGATTCTATGATTCAAATGGTTAGGGGTATCTTTACCCTTTTACTATCAGATAAGAAACCATAACAGCTGCCTCTTTAATGAAAAAAATATTGCAACTGACTTCACAAGTAAAGTGCTGCAAAAACATCTTACTCTAAAACAGGTAGGTAGCCGTGTATCTGAAGAAGTGTGCATGCACACGAAAGCTCATACCAAAATATAAACTTAGTTGGTCTTTAAGGTGCTAATGAAGGAATTTTTTTATTTTACTCTAAAACATTTGCTATGAACACTTCTGCTTTGGAAAAAGTAGAGAATTTGGGTGTTTCTTTTAATAACTTTTATAACTTGATTTACTTAAAGCATGGCCTTTTTATTTAAAAAAATAGCAATTAAGATATTCATTTGCAAGTAAGAAGGAAAGAATGAAGCTATATTTTGATTAAAGGCAGAATGCAGTGCTTTAGGAAATACATTTTCATTGTTTGATTTGAATGAATACTCTCACTACCTGTGAACTTGCAAAACTCACTAAATCATACACTGGTTGCAGTTTTCAGTTTTGCAGATGAAATGGTGATATCCATGTCCCTGGAAGAGGAATTAAAGATAATAAGACAGTGCTGTGAAATATTTGGCAATAATGTTAATAAGAATGCAGGAGATTATGGGCCTGCATATAAAAGAGGAGATGATGGAGATCGGGACTTATATTATCTGTACTATTGCTTTGGAAAAATAAACTGCCTAAGTTAGGTGTATTGGAATATAGTTAGCTATAGAATACAATGAGAGAAAATATAAACCCCAAAAAGGAAAAATGATCCCCGGCTAGTAAGGCAATACCATAAAACAAAAAGTTAAGGATAACAAACTTAAATGAGCTTTATAATCAGTCTCTGTATTATCAAAATCTAATGGCTGTGTTGCCCATAAATATGTTTAACAAATGTTCTCCCTATATACATAAAAACGGAAGGCTGTTGTTACACTGTTATCATGTGGCTGCCAATTGGCAAGCAAGCCAACTCCAGCAGAGTGAGAGTGGCAATACCAAGCCCAAGGAATACAGAGAGAAAAATAAAAAACTAAACCACTCTGTTTAATTAATAATGTACAGCATTTCAACACCTTCTATTACATGAAATCTTAAGTAATTTATACAATGGCAAAATAATAATGACTTGCACAACTCAATCCTAATATTTCTGAAATACTGTAAGTCCATGAGAGAAATAAGTCTCTCTGTATATATTTGTGCGGTGCGGTCCCAACGGAACTCCAACAACGAGATACTTGGATTTCAATCTGTTTTGTGAATCGTCCTCTGGTCAGCCTGAAAAGGAACTCTAAATTATACATAGCTTATAAGAACCTCATACAATGACAAAAATTCTTAGCATAATAAAAACTCAATGCATTACACTTACATGCAATGGTAATTCAATGCTACACCAAATACTTCAGCTCCAACCTTAGAATGGGCCTTTGGTCTTTTTTTTTGGGGGGGGAATGCTGATATGGCCAGTTATGTATACTATTTATATGCCCCAAGGACCAGCAATTTGTTCAGTGAATTGTATAAGCAAACACATGAAAACGGCTTAGGTTTGGTACGTCATATTTTATAATGGCTTGTAGCTCAATGGATACTGTGTAAATACAGAAGGTGCATTTTGCACACTCTTGAAGCACTGCGCAGACCCACCCGCCACCTTGTTTTTACAAGTAGGTCAGGGATGAACGTTGGGAGAATGAAAGAAACGGGAAAAGCAAATGAAACGGACACAAGTCCACATTCAAACATTTCACAAATGAGACTGGGGAATTTGGCGTCTGTAACCATCACTGGTAGTGTATGGAAGTGAGAGCTGGACCATAAAGAAGGCTGATCGCCGAAGAATGGATGCTTTTGAATTATGGTGCTGGAGGAGACTCTTGAGAGTCCCATGGACTGCAAGAAGATCAAACCTATCCATTCTTAAGGAAATCAGCCCTGAGTGCTCACTGGAAGGACAGGTCGTGAAGCTGAGGCTCCAATACTTTGGCCATCTCATGAGAAGAGAAGAATCCTTGGAAAAGACTCTGATGTTGGGAAAGATTGAGGGCACTAGGAGAAGGGGATGACAGAGGACGAGATGGTTGGACAGTGTTCTCGAAGCTACGAAGATGAGTTCGACCAAACTGCAGGAGGCAGTGCAAGACAGGAGTGCCTGGCGTGCTATGGTCCATGGGGTCACGAAGAGTCGGACACGACTAAACAACAACAACAACCATCACTGCCCCAGGGTTCTCTTTTCACCTACCGTATTGCACTCATCTCTGCTTTCTGGTTCCTTTGAGAAGCAAATTACGTCACTAGTGACAGACTGATCCTATGATGATGATGTCATAAGGTGCAAGTTTTAGAAAAATGGTGTATGTCCAGCACAAACAAAACAAGTTACTACTTTTAAAATGCATGCTTTTCTAAAGTTGCTAAAGGCTTTTGAGTTCTCAAAAAACAACACACCACTCCCTACCAAGGGGTCTGTTAGGTTTATGCAGTGCTTTCTTTTTCAAATGTTTAGGGGTGCTCTCATTTTGACTCAAGAAAACCACCATTTTATAGTTCAAATCGGGGAAAATAAATACTATACAGTAAACGGACAAAAGTACAAAGATTCACAAAATGTTTACGGGTATGTGCCCCCGCCCCCAGAAAAAAGCATTGGGTTTATGACATGAAAATACTGCGGAGCAATTAGGAAGAACCCTAGTGCACGCGCTGTTGATTTCCTTGCAGTAAAGGAGCAGCAGAAACATAACGCAATTCTCAGTTGGGGACCAGCCTCATAACAAAAGAAAAAAAAACTAATCACATTTTTATTATTATTTAAAAAGGGCTCAACTCAATGCTCTTGACCCTGCACGGCTGCGTAATGCTCTAGAGCGCATCAAAGAGGCCGCGCGGAAGGATGACAGGGTGGAAGGCGAGAGCGCACGCGCGCAGCGACCACCCACTCGCGTCTACAGAACACTCCGCCCATCCTTTCAGGCGCATGCGCCCCTCAACCCGTCGGCTCCCGCCAGCAGAAGTTGATTGGAAGGGAGCCTTCGGCGCCGCAAAAAAAGGAAAAGGGGGTCCGGCGGAAGTTCTCGCGAGACCTGTGGATGTATATATGCAGGGTGGCGGGAAGGAGGCGGGCCCTTTCTCTCGCAGTGCGCTCTGCTGTTGCGTCTGTCAGTCCGTCCGTCCGTCCCCTGCACAGGCGCCCTCCGTCCTGTTCCGTCCCGTCCGTGCGGTTCCTGCGACTGACGTGACTTGAGGGGGGAGAGGAGGAGCAGAGCCGGTGATACCGACGACGACCAGCAGACAAGATGGAGGACAGCAGCATGGACATGGACAACATGGGCTCCCTCAGGCCGCAGACCTTCCTCTTCGGTAAAATGGCCTAGGCCGCCCGCGTGAGGGAAAGACGAGACAGAGGGGTTATTTCCCCCCCCCTTCCGCAGCACCTCTTTGGCGCACGCGCACTTCCCCTTTCCCACGCGGCTTCTCCCCCGCCCCGCATTTCGAACGTCCCTCGCCCGCTCCGCGTTCCTCCCTCGCGCGCTTCTCCCCTGCTTCATTGAGGGCGGGGCCGGGTCGAGGCTTCCATCCGCCGGGGATGGAAGCAAGGAGGGGGGGCTCCTTCCCCACGTGGCTGGCGCTTGGCGGGCTCTTGGTTGCGGTGGTGGTCGGGGGAAATGAGGGGGCCCTCCGCCGCCCGCCCTGCTGTGTTAAGAAATGCGGCGGCTGCTTCCTTTGTCCTCCTTTCCCACCCCCTTAAATGGACGCCGTCTCCGCCGCTTTGGCACCGGGCCCACCAGTTCCTGGCGACGCTCCCCCCCCTTTCCTCTCACGTGGCTGAAGGAGGAGGAGGGAGTTGGGTGAGGGGCCTTTTGGCTCAATGTCGGCTCCATGTCTCCCCCATGCGCTTCGCCACGTGGCCGCCGTGGAAGGTTGGGGGGCGGGTCAGGTCAATAAGCAAATGCGACTTACTCGGCTTCGAAAATAAAGGGAATGCGCATTCGACCACACAAATAGGGCAGGGAAAGAAAACCATACGATTATTACTATTTTTTTTGGCCCCGAGACGCCTCCCCGTGGAAATATCACCTCATGTCAGACCTAGGCCTGCTGTTGGGGGGGGGGGAAGCGCAGAGAGCTGCTGCAGAGGCTGGTATTGCAGTGTGGCGCCAGGTGGGGAGGGGAGAGGAGAAAGAAGGGCCTCGGATGGCCATGTGCTTCAGTAGGCGGAGCATGAGAGCACCTTGCAAGATGATGAGCATTGTAATCGCAAGATGGCAACTCGTTCTTTGTAGCCTGCAGGAATATAAGTAGAATTGTGCGCTGTGCTGCTTAGCTGCTGACCCTCAGAAACTAATTGGTGCTCTACAACGGCATGGAGTTTGTGTGGCTTTTAACAAGAGGTGTAAGTGGAAGATAAATGCTTTTAAAGCTTTCCCTGTATGTTTAGTACTCAGGATTTCTTCTCTATTGGATATGATCCCAACTTGTGACTGATTACAACATAGCTATGAAGACTGTAAACTTCCAAGGGCTTTTGTTTTTAGTAGATGTAGAAGTGAAGCAGATAAGTTGTTTATATGTGGGTGAAAAAAGGACACACGGGTTGCAGTCTTTTTTGGGAGTAAGGCCCATTCAGTGGGCCTTTTTTTTTAGTAGAAGTGTATAAGATTGCATATTACGTCTTCTCTGTTAGGCCTGTAAAGGGAGCTAAATATTCAAGCTATTTAATAGCAAACACATTGCTGCTTTTGCAGGTTGTGAACTAAAGGCAGACAAGGAGTATCATTTCAAGGTGAACGATGAAGAAAATGATCATCAACTCTCTTTAAGAACGGTAAGTGCTGATTCTTGGAAAATGAAGAACTGGAACAAGTGCTGCAAAAAATAATTGCAGATTGTGCTGATGCAAAACATGGTGGCAATTGCACCCGAAAAGTTCACTGATGTGGCCAGAATGGGTTTTAGATGGGTTCTAGACCAGGCATCCCCAAACTCTGACCTTCAGATGTTTTGGGACTACAACTCCCATGATCCCTAGCTAACAGGACCAGTGGTCAGGGATGATGGAAGTTGTAGTCCCAAAACCTCTGGAGGGCCGAGTTTGGGGATGCCTGGTCTAGACACTGGCTTGATATGTATTGGTATCACTGCTGTGGTATCACACTTTCTGTGGCTTCACCTCAGGCTACCATGGAAGACCTGTTAAAATATCACTGCATGAAATATAGAAGGCGGACCCCACCACCATTCACTTGATATGACAATTGTCAAAACTGGGGTGTTCTTGGACATCTCGATTAAACTTGGACTAATGAGTATATCTTTACATTATGGCACTGACTGAGAATAAAGTACCATAAGCTGCTCTGGTATACGGTACCATTCTTCGTGTTGGGTAGTTGTAGCACTAAGGCTGTAAGCCCCAGCTGTTCTCCTTGTCAAACACTGTACCTTGTTCTTACAGGTTAGCTTAGGGGCTGGTGCTAAAGATGAGTTGCATGTTGTTGAAGCAGAAGGCTTGGACTATGAAGGCAAGCAGATTACTGTCACTCTGGCATCCTTGAAGATGTCAGTGCAGCCTACGGTAAGTTTTTCGCTTATCTATTAAAATTGGTGAGATGAAATCTAAATAAACAAATACTATATAACGCTAGTCCCTTACACATTTTTCTAGTTGTATTCTCACATAGGATTTTGATTGTACAGTAACTACGTACAGTAGTTGAAAATTAAAGTGGATACTTAAGAGCTCTTCATAACCTGTGCTGAAGGAAGGTTGAACATGTGACCTTAACTTGGCTCTTACCCGTGGTTTAGTGTTGCATCTTAATTTGGTCAGCAAGTTTACTGGGTTACATGACTTAGCTTTCTCGTCTTTTTATTTTGTGTAGGCTTATTGGACATTTTTATGGTAATTAAATTGATATCAATGTTTGACATCTAGGAAACAAAAAGAAGAGAAAGACACTCTTGATTTCACAAGCTAATGATGTTAACAGTCCCCCCCCAAAAAATAGAATTCATTTATTTAGGGAATAATTAATTAAAGCACCATTAATGTTGTGTAAACATTGGATGACATTCAGTATCACATGAGCAGACATCTCCTTCCTCTTCTCTCCATGGTAAGTGGCTCTCCCAACCCTTTGGAACGGATTTGGGGGAGGGGAAATCTGCTCTTTCAACTCTGATCTGCAGTTATGGATGGATTTTACCCATTACGTTTAAACAAACATGAAGCTTTACCCAACATACTAATGTTGAGCTGTCAACATACTAATGTGAGTATGCCTAAAGGACTATTAGAATTTTGAAATACCTGCCCAACTTTTCAGGTAATGTGTTCATTTGTTAAAACTACTAATTTTATAAAACAATGCATTTCTGGAAATTTTCTATTCTGGAAAAGCTTCATCCTACATCACTGATTCTTTGTTACTTTGAGCCAAAGACATCTGAAGGCAGCCCTTTATTGGGAAATTTCAAATGTCTGATATTTTACAGTTTTTTATATATGCTGTAAGCTGCTCAGAGTGGCTGGGGAAATCCAGCTAGATGGGCAGGTTATAAATAATAGCAGTAATAATAGTAATAATAAATGCTCAAAGTGAAGTCCATTTGTTTACATATACATAGTCCTTTTTATTTACATAGACTTAGAAACGTTACATTTTTTGTACCATAAAACTTTTTATTCCACTGTAACTGGCAGAAGCTACATATAAAAATTGTGTTTTGTAGTTGTAAGTAGAATTATTTAATGTTCTGATCTGTTTGCATGGGGAATGGACAAAGGCTTAGCAGATACAGCCAGCCTTGGTAGCCAAGCATTTGTTTCTTGGAGCCAGCTGTGAAGTAGTCTTACCATTGCAGCTTTTTTTTAAAAAGTGCTATCATACAATAGATAGATTCTTATTTCTGCTGAGATTCACATTGTTTTATCTGTATTAAGTGGCTTATGTTTCTAAAATGACTTCATTTGCATCTATTGTACAGGAATAGGGACCCCTTTTCAGCCTAATGGTATTTATTTTACTTAAGGCGTGTAAATACACCCTTTAGTCAAAATGACTGGGTGGCTTTCATTAAGATAATCCCTGACCTCAGGCTCACAGTCTAATGATGTGATGACACAGTTGGAAAAAGGAACAGAAGAAGGCAAGAGGGAAGGCAAGGAGGCACAGATTTTTTGTTACAGTTCTTACAGTGCAGTTACATAGGTCAGTTCATGCAGATTCTGGCTGTGTAGAGTAGCAGTAACACCTCACTGATGTCAGTGCCAGTTCTGACTGTCTTGCCCTTAAGGGCAGCTCTCTCCAGAAGCACACTTCTCCCCAGATCAGATCTGTGAGCAGAGCTAGTGACAAGTGTCCACCACAGGAGGACACGGCAGCTCCTGCCATACGGTTCTTTTCTCAAACTGATGTATTGATGGCTGTTAGAATCCTCACAGGCAACCTTTTTATGTATTACGTAATTAATTAAATTTGTATGCTGGAGATCTCAGAGTGGTTATAGGCGTGTGGACTGCATGTCAGTTGCAGGTGGGCCCAGAGGTAAAAGGGAGCAGAGCAAAATATGTGACTCCTCTTTACACAGCAGGCTGAACTGCATTCATGCAAGTGTCTGAGATTTCTACCCCGCTCTTTGCCCAGGCAAGCAAGGACTTTATTACAGTTCAAGGACACATTGCAGCCTGGCACTTGAGGGTGCAGAGCAAGACCTTTAAGGGAAGTGGCTTTGGGAAGAGGGGGTGTTATCTGGGGAGAGTACCATAAGCTAGATAAGAGAGGCTCTATGGGCCACATTTGACCTCCTGGCCTGAGGTTTTCCACGTCCATCATGTTTTTATGGTCTGTAAGCTGCTTTAAGTGCCCCCCCAAGCCTATTATAACTTTGTAAATAAAAACACACACATTTATAAATACAGTACAGATAAAATTGACAAAGTTACATAATCCAGCCTTTCGTTAGGTTGATAAGCACATGAAATCCCTTTACCATTATTCATTATACAACCTTTGGCATTATTTTTCTCTCTTGTTTTAAGAATATCCCCTCATTTAGGTTTTTGTACATTAGTTGTTTTGGTAGAAACCTTGTGAATAACGGGTTTTGGCTAGTCAGATGTCTATTGCAATTTTCTGTCTTACTCAGTTTTGAATGACCCATTTTTCAAGAAGTCAGTAACACTTCAAAGGCAAATGTTTTTTGTAGCTTGGCTGAAACTGCAGTTTCCATGGCCATTGCCTCCATTAAATGCATATGTTCAACTAAGAAAGGGCTGTCAACCAGCTGTGAAATATGTATAGCTTTTATAAAGTTCTATCATTTTAAATACTGTACTAGTCTGGACTCTACCAAAGAAAATGGGAAAGAGGTTCAGCTTTTGCTTGATACAAGTTCTTCATGCAGAACCCTAGATCACTTTTGCTGGTTTGAGTAGAGACCTCAAACCCCAATGCCTTTTCTAGACCTGTTGGGAATTGTGAGTTCTGTAGCTTGGCAATACTGTCTATATGGTGCAAATATTTCAGCTATGCTTTGTACATTTCCCCCCTTCAGGTTTCATTAGGTGGCTTTGAAATCACACCACCAGTAATTCTGAGGTTGAAAAATGGCTCGGGACCGGTTTATGTCAGTGGTCAACACCTCGTAGGTAAGAAAGTGACCTCTCTTCTCTGTTTCACTTAATTTCTGTCTGAACACACAAATTTGGTAAAGTGAAGGCATCTCTTATGGCCTGCCAGAAAGTTGAAAAGTTGTGTGTAGTCTTACTTGTCCCTTATCTTTAGCTTTAGAAGAAGAACCAGAATCTTCTGAAGATGAAGATGATGATAAGGTGCTACCCAACACAGCAAAAAGGCCTGCAGGTGTGACATTGGCTAAAGTTCCACAGGTAAGCTGGGGGGGGGGGACAATAAATGACTGCTTTGGAATTGATAGTGTGTATAGGAATGGGTTTCCTCACACAAGCTCTTAAAAACCAAGCAACTCACCTGTGTTCCAGCTTGTATGGTTGGATTGGTGGGTTTCGATTTTTAAGGGAGTGCTGTTGTGCCCTGGGAAGGCAGAATATAGAACTGAAAGCAGTTCTATATGGCATATTGTCACTTTTCCAACTTACTACTTTAGCTCTACTTTTCAAGGAAGAAAAAGGTAATCCTCACAATTTCATAACTAAAGGGGTAGTCAGTGGAGGCCTTCTAGGTGCCAGCAAAGACTTCAGTGGTGAATCCTACATTAGCAGGTCTAAACTTAGAATCAAAACATTGGGCATATTTGTAATCCCTTCTATATGTTCTTTCTTTAAAAGAAAAAAGTAAAGCTGGCAGAGGATGATGACGATGATGAAGATGACGATGAAGACGATGATGATGAAGAGTATGTTACCTTTTGGAATATGTTCAGTGTTTTTAACAATTTGCCAATAAATGTTAGCTTCGCATCCAGAATACTTGTCTTTTTCAAAAGTAGTTATTTAGATTGATCGGTTTATAGTTTTATTTATAAATATTTGTGAGGCTACATGTGCCTTGTTAAAATGTTGCCATTAATAGCAAAATTTCAGTTTCTGCTAGTGAAAAAACAATCAGCAATTTTTTTTACTTTTTATTTATTCAGTTGGATTTCCTTTCCTGCTTTAAATTCAGAAAGGATCTCCAGAGCAGTGTAAAGAGAACAGAATTAAACTAGGAACGCTTATACTGTATTTTTTGCTCCATAAGACCCGCCTAGTTTTTAGAGCAGGAAAACAAGGAAAAAAATATTCTGAGCACGGGGCAACGGCAAACAGGCTGCTCACCGCTCCCAAACCTTCCCAGGGCTGCAGGGGAAAGGGGAGGCTGCTAGCGAGAGCCGCGCAGAGCATTTAAGTGGCTCTCACTTTTCAGCGAGCTGGGAGGAGGGACGGATGGGGCTCCCATCCGGCCCTCCTCCCAGCTCGCTGTCAACCCTAACCCTATTACTCCTTGCTGGCTGTCACACACAACTGTGCTATTCTGTTAAGGGTATTTGTAGCCTTATGGCTTGTGGGATTCCAGAATCTTTGTTTTGCTGTCCTGAGACTTGCGGGTATAGGGCGGTATACAAATTTAATATATATAAATTTAATAATAAAAAATAATCTGTTTGCTTTCTTGTGAGCTTTTGAAGCCACACATAGCTTCTAGTCTCTCTTTGTATTGTGGAACTGATGTTTATCATTGCTGTTTTCTTGCTGATATTTTAATTGACCTGTATTTTATTGATACGGATTTCCTTGTTGTCTGGAAACAGCTTTGAAGTCATATCTTATGGGGCAAAAAATACGGTACATACTCTGAAATTGGTATTGCTCTGGGTTAGTGTGTGTCGCCCCAACCCAGTTCACATTAGGTTGTAGTTGTTTCCACTTCAGTTTATCTCTTACTGGTATAATACAAGTTGGATGAGGGCCTTCAAAGATGCTTAAATTACCATGCTTTTGGGTGTTGATACTAATTGGAAATTTTAATTGTAGTGATGATGATGACATGGATGATGATGAGGAGGAAGAGAAGACTCCAGCAAAAAAAGTGAGCAATTATGTATAATTCAGAAACTACTTCACAACATATAACTTAGTACTTATTGAAGGGATTATTAACATTACAATGGATTGTTTGTTTATCTTATCGGAATGATGTGGTTGAATATAAAGGTGAGCATGTCAAATGTTTGGGCATAATGGATTAACCAGAAGCTGCAAATCCAGAGCAAGACTTTTTAGATGAGCATTTCAGCTGGTGGTGTCACAGCCTATTTTAATTTGAGAGAGCAGTGTTTTAGATCTGCTGTTCCTGCATAGAGGGGCTTGAGAATGAGAATTCAGTAGTGAAGAATTGGAAGTGAAGGCAGGTACAGTGGTGCCTCGCTAGACGAATTTAATTCGTTCCACAGGTCTTTTCTTATAACGAAAAATTCGTCTAGCGAATCCCATAGGAATGCATTGAATTTTTTTTGCCCATAGGAACGCATTAATTGAATTTCAATGCATTCCTATGGGAAACCGCGATTCGCTAGACGAATTTTTCATAAAACGCATTCGTCTAGCGAGGCAACCTCCGCTTGAAAAAACCTTCCGTTAAGCGGAAATTTCGTTAAGCAGGGCATTCGTTAAGCGAGGCACCACTGTATTGTATCCCAACCCACATAGCAAAGAAAACATTTTCCAGTATCTTGTCTTGCAGTTTTCACAATTTGGTGACAACAATTGCTGAAAAAGAACTGAGCTGTTTTTAACAGAATGATTTCTATCCCACTGAAATGATTGAGGTGATTTAAAAACATTAAAACAATTATTTTGTGAGCTCCCGCCTGCCATGTTGGTGCAAATAGTGTGAAAATTGCTATTTGCTTCTGATTACATGTCAAAACCTCCTCATCCACCATCACCAATTCAGAAGGGGGTTTCTTTTGAGTTGACTTGGTTTGCGTTTCTGCTACCTTTGCTGAGCTCATGCTCTAGGTGTAAATTTCACATATTTTGAATGCACAGAAGGATGCTTTCAAGCATGGGTTTGAATCCGTCTCTGAGGGTTAATAATTACTAGCTGGTTCATATGCAAACATTGCCTGCCCCGTCTTAACACTGGTACTGTCCAATACCCTTGCACGGTCTCTTCCCCAAAATGCTGGTTCTGAAACATTTTTTTAGTCCTCTGCTTCAGCTCTGGGTGCTTCAGAGCAACAACAGTTGCATTGCCAAATTAAAAAGCAAACATGTCTGATAAGTGCTGTTGGCTTGTCAGCGTTTGAAGGGAGTGGGCTCTGAACTGTCCTAATCTTGAAAGGAAGCTTCTGAGTGAGGAAACTGAGGTTCCCTCCCTCTACAGTGGACGCTCTGGTAGCGAACATGATCTGTGTGGGAGGCACGTTCACAACCCGCAGCGTTCGCAACCCGCAGCGCCACATCTGTGCATGCGCAGGTTGCGATTTGGTGCTTGTGTGCAAAGCTCCGAAACCCAGAAGTAACCTGTAACAGGATTTCCAGATTCGGTGCAGTGCGCAACCCGAAAACGCAACCTGAAGCGGCTGTAACCCGAGGTCTGACTGTATTGCACAGTCCAGGAGCAACTGCTATTTGGCCCCTCCCCTCCTAGAACTGTCAGGTGTAGTATCCATAGTTCCTGAATCTTTTTTTTTCTCCCCATCGCCTTTTGCTTTCATTAATCAGCATTTGGCAGGAGTAAGTTGCAGCACTCTATTGACTCCTTTTCAAGGCCTGGGATAGACTGGGAAGTTGACCAGCCTTGACTCTCAGTGAATCTGTGTTTATGCCTTTTGAGTTGAGAGCTTTGGGATTAGGAGAGAGTGTGAATGTCTCCCCTGACATGGCACTTCCCATTCAGCTCCCTCGGCCTGGACTGTAAACTGAATCCACTTGTCTAAGT